>NW_025956520.1:0-47546 GCF_023159225.1 Perognathus longimembris pacificus
AAGGGGATAGGCAGCTGTATATCAGTGAGTAAAACTTCTGAGAATAAAAACAGCTGGAGCTTGTTAAGGCAATTACACAGGGGAAAGGATAATGTACTGGGAACTCCTCAGAAGATTCTGATTTGTGGTGAGGGGAGAGAGATAAAAGCTCATTTAGGAACGACATGAACATGCTGCGTAGGTAGCCGTTTATCAGTAAATATCTCCACTGAGATTAGGAAAAGCAGTAGCTTAATAAATTAAGTACTTGCTGGTATGGTTACTGTACTGGTATCTCCCCAAAAGAATCTGGATTGTGGTGAGGAATCAGAGAAAAAATGCTCATTAAGACCGGCACTTACGAAGGGGGTAGGCAGCTGTATATCAGGGAGTAAACCTTCTGAGAATAAAAACAGCTGGAGCTTGTTAAGGTAATTACACAGGGGAAAGGATATGTACTGGGAACTCCTCAGAAGAATCTGATTTGTGGTGAGGGGGAGAGAGATAAAAGCTCATTTAGGATCGACATGAACATGCTGCGTAGGTAGCTGTTTATCAGTAAATATCTCCACTGAGATTAAGTAAAGCAGTACCTTAATAAATTAAGTACTTCCTGGTATGGTTACTGTACTGGTAACTCCCCAAAATAATCTGGATTGTGGTGAGGGAAGAGAGAAAAAAGCTCATTTAGGACCTGCACTTACGAAGGGGGTAGGCAGCTGTATATCAGGGAGTAAACCTTCTGAGAATAAAAACAGCTGGAGCTTGTTAAGGTAATTACACAGGGGAAAGGATAATGTACTGGGAACACCTCAGAAGAATCTGGTTTGTGTTGAGGGGAGAGAGATAAAAGCAAATTTAGGAACGACATGAACATGCTGCGTAGGTAGCTGTTTATTAGTAAATATCTCCACTGAGATTATGAAAAGCAGTAGCTTAATAAATTAAGTACTTCCTGGTATGGTTACTGTACTGGTAACTCCCCAAAAGAATCTGGATTGTGGTGAGGGAACAGAGAAAAAAGCTCATTTAGACCTGCACTTACGAAGGGGGTAGGCAGCTGTATATCAGGGAGTTAACCTTCTGTGAATAATAACAGCTGGAGCTTGTTAAGGTAATTACACAGGGGAAAGGATAATATACTGGGAAACTCCTCAGAAGAATCTGATTTGTTGTGAGGGGAGAGAGATAAAAGCTCATTTAGGAACGACATGAACATGCTGCGTATGTAGCTGTTTATCAGTAAATATCTCCACTGAGATTAAGAAAAGCAGTAGCTTAATGAATTAAGTACTTCCTGTTATGGTTATTGTACTGGTACCTCCCAAAAGAATCTGGATTGTGGTGAGGGAACAGAGAAAAATGCTCTTTTAGGACCTGCACTTACGAAGGGGGGTAGGCAGCTGTATATCAGCGAGTAAACCTTCTGAGAATAAAAACAGCTGGAGCTTGTTAAGATAATTACACAGGGGAAAGGATAATGTACTGGGAACTCCGCAGAAGAATCTGATTTGTGGTGAGGGGAGAGAGATAAAATCTCATTTAGGAACGACATGAACATCCTGCGTAGTAGCTGTTTATCAGTAAATATCTCCACTGAGATTAAGAAAAGCAGTAGCTTAATAAATTAAGTACTTCCTGGTATGGTTACTGTACTGGTAACTCCCCAAAAGAATCTGGATTGTGGTGAGGGAACAGAGAAAAAAGCTCATTTTAGGACCTGCACTTACGTAGGGGGTAGGCAGCTGTATATCAGGGAGTAAACCTTCTGAGAATAAAAACAGCTGGAGCTTGTTAAGGTAATTACACAGGGGAAAGGATAATGTACTGGGAACTCCTCAGAACAATCTGATTTGGTTTGAGGGGAGAGAGATAAAAGCTCATTTAGGAACGACATGAACATGCTGCGTAGGTAGCTGTTTATCAGTAAATATCTCCACTGAGATTAAGAAAAGCAGTAGGCTTAATAAATTAAGTACTTCCTGGTATGGTTACTGTACTGGTAACTCCCCCAAAAGAATCTGGATTGTGGTGAAGGTAACAGAGAAAAAAGCTAATTTAGGACCTGCACTTACGAAGGTGGTAGGCAGCTGTATATCAGGGAGTAAACCTTCTGAGAATAAAAAACAGCTGGAGCTTGTTAAGGTAATTACACAGGGGAAAGGATAATGTACTGGGAACTCCTCAGAAGAATCTGATTTGTGGGTGAGGAGAGAGAGATAAAAGCTCATTTAGGAACGACATGAACATGCTGCATAGGTAGCTGTTTATCAGTAAATATCTCCACTGAGATTAAGAAAAGCAGTAGCTTAATAAATTAAGTACTTCCTGTATGGTAACCTGTACTGGTAACTCCCCAAAAGAATCTGGATTGTGGTGAGGGAACAGAGAAAAAAGCTCATTTAGGACCTGCACTTACGAAGGGGGTAGGCAGCTGTATATCAGGGAGTAAACCTTCTGAGAATAAAAACAGCTGGAGCTTGTTAAGGAATTGCACAGGGGAAAGGATAATGTACTGGGAACTCCTCAGAAGAATCTGATTTGTGGTGAGGGGAGAGAGATAATAGCTCATTTAGGAACGACATGAACATGCTGTGTAGGTAGCTGTTTACCAGTAAATATCTCCACTGAGATTACGAAAAAGCAGTAGCTTAATAAATTAAGTACTTCCTGGTATGGTTACTGTACTGGTAACTACCCAAAAGAATATGGATTGTGGTGAGGGAACAGAGAAAAAAGCTCATTTAGGACCTGCACTTACGAAGGGGGTAGGCAGCTGTATTTCAGGGAGTAAACCTGAGAATAAAATCAGCTGGAGCTTGTTAAGGTAATTACACAGGGGAAAGGATAATGTACTGGGAACTCCTCAGAAGAATCTGATTTGTGCTGAGGGGAGGAGAGATAAAAGCTCATTTAGGAACGACATGAACATGCTGCGTAGGTAGCTGTTTATCAGTAAATATATCCACTGAGATTAAGAAAAGCAGTAGCTTAATAAATTAAGTACTTCCTGGTATGGTTACTGTACTGGTAACTCCCCAAAAGAATCTGGATTGTGGTGAGGGAACAGAGAAAAAAGCTCATTATGGACCTGCACTTACGAAGGGGGTAGGCCGCAGTATATCAGGGAGTAAACCTTCTGAGAATAAAACCAGCTGGAGTTGTTAAGGTAATTACACAGGGGAAAGGATAATGTACTGGGAACTCCTCAGAAGAATCTGATTTGTGGTGAGGGGAGAGAGATAAAAGCTCATTTATGAACGACATGAACATGCTGCATAGGTAGCTGTTTATTAGTAAATATCTCCACTGAGATTAAGAAAAGCAGTAGCTTAATGAATTAAGTACTTCCTGGTATGGTTATTGTACTGGTAACTCCCCAAAAGAATCTGGATTTTGGTGAGGGAACCGAGAACAAAGCTCATTTAGGACATGCACTTACGAAGGGCTTAGGCAGCTGTATATCAGGGAGTAAACCTTCTGAGAATAAAAACAGCTGGTGCTTGTTAAGGTAATTACACAGGGGAAAGGATAATGTACTGGGAACTCCTCAGAAGAATCTGATTTGTGGTGAGGGGAGAGAGATAAAAGCTCATTTAGGAACGACATGAACATGCTGCGTAGGTAGCTGTTTATCAGTAATTATCTACACTGAGATTAAGAAAAGCAGTAGCTTAATAAATTAAGTACTTCCTGGTATGGTTACTGTACTGGTAACTCCCCAAAAGAATCTTGATTGTTGTGAGGGAACAGAGAAAAAAAGCTCATTTAGGACCTGCACTTACGAAGGGGGTAGGCAGCTGTATATCAGGGAGTAAACCTTCTGAGAATAAAAACAGCTGGAACTTGTTAAGGTAATTACACTGGGGAAAGGATAATGTAATGGGAACTCCTCAGAAGAATCTGATTTGTGGTGAGGGGAGAGAGATAAAAGCTCATTTAGGAACGACATGAACATGCTGCGTAGGTAGCTGTTTATCAGTAAATATCTCCACTGAGATTAAGAAAAGCAGTAGCTTAATGAATTAAGTACTTCCTGGTATTGTTATTGTACTGGTAACTCCCCAAAAGAATCTGGATTGTGGTGAGGGAACAGAGAAAAAAGCTCATTTAGGACCTGCACTTACGAAGGGGGTAGGCAGCTGTATATCAGGGAGTAAACCTTCTGAGAATAAAAACAGCTGGAGCTTGTTAAGGTAATTACACAGGGGAAAGGATAATGTACTGGGAACTCCTCAGAAGAATCTGATTTGTGGTGAGGGGAGAGAGATAAAATATCATTTAGTAACGACATGAACATGCTGCGTACGTAGCTGTTTATCAGTAAATATCTCCACTGAGATTAAGAAAAGCAGTAGCTTCATGAATTAAGTACTTCCTGTTATGGTTATTGTACTGGTAACTCCCCAAAAGAATCTGGATTGTGGTGAGGGAACAGAGAAAAAAGCTCATTTAGGACCTGCACTTACGAAGGGGATAGGCAGCTGTATATCAGTGAGTAAAAATTCTGAGAATAAAAACAGCTGGAGCTTGTTAAGGCAATTACACAGGGGAAAGGATAATGTACTGGGAACTCCTCAGAAGATTCTGATTTGTGGTGAGGGGAGAGAGATAAAAGCTCATTTAGGAACGACATGAACATGCTGCGTAGGTAGCCGTTTATCAGTAAATATCTCCACTGAGATTAGGAAAAGCAGTAGCTTAATAAATTAAGTACTTGCTGGTATGGTTACTGTACTGGTATCTCCCCAAAAGAATCTGGATTGTGGTGAGGGAACAGAGAAAAAAGCTCATTAAGACCGGCACTTACGAAGGGGGTAGGCAGCTGTATATCAGGGAGTAAACCTTCTGAGAATAAAAACAGCTGGAGCTTGTTAAGGTAATTACACAGGGGAAAGGATAATGTACTGGGAACTCCTCAGAAGAATCTGATTTGTGGTGAGGGGAGAGAGATAAAAGCTCATTTAGGAACGACATGAACATGCTGCGTAGGTAACTGTTTATCAGTAAATATCTCCACTGAGATTAAGAAAAGCAGTAGCTTAACAAATTAAGTACTTCCTGGTATGGTTCCTGTACTGGCAACTCCCCAATAGAATCTGGATTGTGGTGAGGGAACAGAGAAAAAAGCTCATTTAGGACCTGCACTTACGAAGGTGGTAGGCAGATGTATATCAGGGAGTAAACCTTCTGAGAATAAAAACAGCTGGAGCTTGTTAAGGTAATTACACAGGGGAAAGGATAATGTACTGGGAACTCCTCAGAAGAATCTGATTTGTGGTGAGGGGCGAGAGATAAAATCTCATTTAGGAACGACATGAACATCCTGCGTAGGTAGCTGTTTATCAGTAAATATCTCCACTGAGATTAAGAAAAGCAGTAGCTTAATAAATTAAGTACTTCCTGGTATGGTTACTGTACTGGTAACTCCCCAAAAGAATCTGGATTGTGGTGAGGGAACAGAGATAAAAGCTCATTTAGGACCTGCACTTACGAAGGGGGTAGGCAGCTGTATATCAGGGAGTAAACCTTCTGAGAATAAAAACAGCTGGAGCTTGTTAAGGTAATTACACAGGGGAAAGGATAATGTACTGGGAACTCCTCAGAAGAATCTCATTTGTGGTGAGGGGAGAGAGATAAAAGATCATTTAGGAACGACATGAACATGCTGCGTAGGTAGCTGTTTATCAGTAAATATCTCCACTGAGATTAAGAAAAGCAGTAGCTTAATAAATTAAGTACTTCCTGGTATGGTTACGGTACTGATAACTCCCCAAAAGAATCTGGATTGTGGTGAGGGAACAGAGAAAAAAGCTCATTTAGGACCTGCACTTACGAAGGGGGTAGGCAGCTGTATATCAGGGAGTAAACCTTCTGAGAATAAAAACAGCTGGAGCTTGTTAAGGTAATTACACAGGGGAAAGGATAATGTACTGGGAACTCCTCAGAAGAATCTGATTTGTGGTGAGGGGAGAGAGATTATAGCTCATTTAGGAACGACATGAACATGCTGCGTAGGTAGCTGTTTATCAATAAATATTTCCACTGAGATTAAGAAAGGCAGTAGCTTAATAAATTACTTACTTCCTGGTATGGGTACTGTACTGGTAACTCCCCAGAAGAATCTGGATTGTGGTGAGGGAACAGAGAAAAAAGCTCATTTAGGACCTGCACTTACGAAGGGGGTAGGCAGCTGTATATCGGGGAGTAAACCTTCTGAGAATAAAAACAGCTGGAGCTTGTTAAGGTAATTACACAGGGGAAAGGATAATGTACTGGGAACTCCTCAGAAGAATCTGATTTGTGGTGAAAAGAGAGAGATAAAAGCTCATTTAGGAACGACATGAACATGCTGCGTATGTAGCTGTTTATCAGTAAATATCTCCACTGAGATTAAGAAAAGCAGTAGCTTAAAAAATTAAGTACTTCCTGGTAAGGTTACTGTACTGGTAACTCCCCAAAAGCATCTGGATTGTGGTGAGGGAACAGAGAAAAAAGCTCATTTAGGACCTGCACTTACGAAGGGGGTGGGCAGCTGTATATCAGGGAGTAAACCTTCTGAGAATAAAAACAGGTGGAGCTTGTTAAGGTAATTACACAGGGGAAAGGATAATGTACTGGGAAGTCCTCAGAAGCATCTGATTTGTGGTGAGGGGAGAGAGATAAAAGCTCATTTAGGAACGACATGAACATGCTGCGTAGGTAGCAGTTTATCAGTAAATATCTCCACTGAGATTAAGAAAAGCAGTAGGTTAATAAATTAAGTACTTCCTGGTATGGTTCTTGTACTGGTAACTCCCCAAAAGAATCTGGATTGTGGTGAGGGAACAGAGAAAAAAGCTCATTTAGGACCTGCACTTACGAAGGGGGTAGGCAGCTGTATATCAGGGAGTAAACCTTCTGGGAATAAAAACAGCTGGAGCTTGTTAAAGAAATTAGACAGGGGAAAGTATAATGTACTGGGAACTCCTCAGAAGAATCTGATTTGTGGTGAGGGGAGAGATAATAGCTCATTTAGGAAGGACATGAACATGCTGCGTAGGTAGCTGTTTATCAGTAAATATCTCCACTGAGATTAAGAAAAGCAGTAGCTTAATAAATTAAGTACTTCCTGGTATGGATCCTGTACTGGTAACTCCCCAAAAGAATCTGGATTGTGGTGAGGGAACAGAGAAAAAAGCTCATTTAGGACCTGCACTTACGAAGGTGGTAGGCAGCTGTATATCAGGGAGTAAACCTTCTGAGAATAAAAACAGCTGGAGCTTGTTAAGGTAATTACACAGGGGAAAGGATAATGTACTGGGAACTCCTCAGAACAATCTGATTTGGTTTGAGGGGAGAGAGATAAAAGCTCATTTAGGAACGACATGAACATGCTGCGTAGGTAGCTGTTTATCAGTAAATATCTCCACTGAGATTAAGAAAAGCAGTAGCTTAATAAATTAAGTACTTCCTGGTATGGTTACTGTACTGGTAACTCCCCAAAAGAATCTGGATTGTGGTGAGGTAACAGAGAAAAAAGCTAATTTAGGACCTGCACTTACGAAGGTGGTAGGCAGCTGTATATCAGGGAGTAAACCTTCTGAGAATAAAAACAGCTGGAGCTTGTTAAGGTAATTACACAGGGAAAGGATAATGTACTGGGAACTCCTCAGAAGAATCTGATTTGTGGTGAGGAGAGAGAGATAAAAGCTCATTTAGGAACGACATGAACATGCTGCATAGGTAGCTGTTTATCAGTAAATATCTCCACTGAGATTAAGAAAAGCAGTAGCTTAATAAATTAAGTACTTCCTGGTATGGTTACTGTACTGGTAACTTCCCAAAAGAATCTGGATTGTTGTGAGGGAACAGAGAAAAAAAGCTCATTTAGGACCTGCACTTACGAAGGGGGTAGGCAGCTGTATATCACGGAGTAAACCTTCTGAGAATAAAAACAGCTGGAGCTTGTTAAGGTAATTACACAGGGTAAAGGATAATGTACTGGGAACTCCTCAGAAGAATCTGATTTGTGGTGAGGGGAGAGAGATAAAAGCTCATTTAGGAACGACATGAACATGCTGCGTAGGTAGCTGTTTATCAGTAAATATCTCCACTGAGTTTCAGAAAAGCTGTAGCTTAATAAATTAAGTACTTCCTGGTATGGTTACTGTACTGGTAACTCCCCAAAAGAATCTGGATTGGGGTGAGGGAACAGAGAAAAAAGCTCATTTAGGACCTGCACTTACGAAGGGGGTAGGCAGCTGTATATCAGGGAGTAAACCTTCTGAGAATAAAAACAGCTGGAGCTTGTTAAGGTAATTACACAGGGGAAAGGATAATGTACTGGGAACTCCTCAGAAGAATCTGATTTGTGGTGAGGGGAGAGAGATAAAAGCTCATTTAGGAACGACATGAACATGCTGCGTAGGTAACTGTTTATCAGTAAATATCTCCACTGAGATTAAGAAAAGCAGTAGCTTAACAAATTAAGTACTTCCTGGTATGGTTCCTGTACTGGCAACTCCCCAATAGAATCTGGATTGTGGTGAGGGAACAGAGAAAAAAGCTCATTTAGGACCTGCACTTACGAAGGTGGTAGGCAGATGTATATCAGGGAGTAAACCTTCTGAGAATAAAAACAGCTGGAGCTTGTTAAGGTAATTACACAGGGGAAAGGATAATGTACTGGGAACTCCTCAGAAGAATCTGATTTGTGGTGAGGGGCGAGAGATAAAATCTCATTTAGGAACGACATGAACATCCTGCGTAGGTAGCTGTTTATCAGTAAATATCTCCACTGAGATTAAGAAAAGCAGTAGCTTAATAAATTAAGTACTTCCTGGTATGGTTACTGTACTGGTAACTCCCCAAAAGAATCTGGATTGTGGTGAGGGAACAGAGATAAAAGCTCATTTAGGACCTGCACTTACGAAGGGGGTAGGCAGCTGTATATCAGGGAGTAAACCTTCTGAGAATAAAAACAGCTGGAGCTTGTTAAGGTAATTACACAGGGGAAAGGATAATGTACTGGGAACTCCTCAGAAGAATCTCATTTGTGGTGAGGGGAGAGAGATAAAAGATCATTTAGGAACGACATGAACATGCTGCGTAGGTAGCTGTTTATCAGTAAATATCTCCACTGAGATTAAGAAAAGCAGCAGCTTAATAAATTAAGTACTTCCTGGTATGGTTACGGTACTGATAACTCCCCAAAAGAATCTGGATTGTGGTGAGGGAACAGAGAAAAAAGCTCATTTAGGACCTGCACTTACGAAGGGGGTAGGCAGCTGTATATCAGGGAGTAAACCTTCTGAGAATAAAAACAGCTGGAGCTTGTTAAGGTAATTACACAGGGGAAAGGATAATGTACTGGGAACTCCTCAGAAGAATCTGATTTGTGGTGAGGGGAGAGAGATTATAGCTCATTTAGGAACGACATGAACATGCTGCGTAGGTAGCTGTTTATCAATAAATATTTCCACTGAGATTAAGAAAGGCAGTAGCTTAATAAATTAATTACTTCCTGGTATGGGTACTGTACTGGTAACTCCCCAGAAGAATCTGGATTGTGGTGAGGGAACAGAGAAAAAAGCTCATTTAGGACCTGCACTTACGAAGGGGGTAGGCAGCTGTATATCAGGGAGTAAACCTTCTGAGAATAAAAACAGCTGGAGCTTGTTAAGGTAATTACACAGGGGAAAGGATAATGTACTGGGAACTCCTCAGAAGAGTCTCATTTGTGGTGAGGGGAGAGAGATAAATGCTCATTTAGGAACGACATGAACATGCTGCGTAGGTAGCTGTTTATCAGTAAATATCTCCACTGAGATTAAGAAAAGCAGTAGCTTAATAAATTAAGTACTTCCTGGTATGGTTACTGTACTGGTAACTCCGCAAAAGAATCTGGATTGTGGTGAGGGAACAGAGAAAAAAGCTCATTTAGGACCTGCACTTTCGAAGGGGGTAGGCAGCTGTATATCAGGGAGTAAACCTTCTGAGAATAAAAACAGCTGGTGCTTCTTAAGGTAATTACACAGGGGAATGGACAATGTACTGGGAACTCCTCAGAAGAATCTGATTTGTGGTGAAAAGAGAGAGATAAAAGCTCATTTAGGAACGACATGAACATGCTGCGTATGTAGCTGTTTATCAGTAAATATCTCCACTGAGATTAAGAAAAGCAGTAGCTTAAAAAATTAAGTACTTCCTGGTAAGGTTACTGTACTGGTAACTCCCCAAAAGCATCTGGATTGTGGTGAGGGAACAGAGAAAAAAGCTCATTTAGGACCTGCACTTACGAAGGGGGTGGGCAGCTGTATATCAGGGAGTAAACCTTCTGAGAATAAAAACAGGTGGAGCTTGTTAAGGTAATTACACAGGGGAAAGGATAATGTACTGGGAAGTCCTCAGAAGCATCTGATTTGTGGTGAGGGGAGAGAGATAAAAGCTCATTTAGGAACGACATGAACATGCTGCGTAGGTAGCAGTTTATCAGTAAATATCTCCACTGAGATTAAGAAAAGCAGTAGGTTAATAAATTAAGTACTTCCTGGTATGGTTCTTGTACTGGTAACTCCCCAAAAGAATCTGGATTGTGGTGAGGGAACAGAGAAAAAAGCTCATTTAGGACCTGCACTTACGAAGGGGGTAGGCAGCTGTATATCAGGGAGTAAACCTTCTGGGAATAAAAACAGCTGGAGCTTGTTAAGGTAATTACACAGGGGAAAGGATAATGTACTGGGAACTCCTCAGAACAATCTGATTTGGTTTGAGGGGAGAGAGATAAAAGCTCATTTAGGAACGACATGAACATGCTGCGTAGGTAGCTGTTTATCAGTAAATATCTCCACTGAGATTAAGAAAAGCAGTAGCTTAATAAATTAAGTACTTCCTGGTATGGTTACTGTACTGGTAACTCCCCAAAAGAATCTGGATTGTGGTGAGGTAACAGAGAAAAAAGCTAATTTAGGACCTGCACTTACGAAGGTGGTAGGCAGCTGTATATCAGGGAGTAAACCTTCTGAGAATAAAAACAGCTGGAGCTTGTTAAGGTAATTACACAGGGGAAAGGATAATGTACTGGGAACTCCTCAGAAGAATCTGATTTGTGGTGAGGAGAGAGAGATAAAAGCTCATTTAGGAACGACATGAACATGCTGCATAGGTAGCTGTTTATCAGTAAATATCTCCACTGAGATTAAGAAAAGCAGTAGCTTAATAAATTAAGTACTTCCTGGTATGGTAACTGTACTGGTAACTCCCCAAAAGAATCTGGATTGTGGTGAGGGAACAGAGAAAAAGCTCATTTAGGACCTGCACTTACGAAGGGGGTAGGCAGCTGTATATCAGGGAGTAAACCTTCTGAGAATAAAAACAGCTGGAGCTTGTTAAGGGAATTACACAGGGGAAAGGATAATGTACTGGGAACTCCTCAGAAGAATCTGATTTGTGGTGAGGCGAGAGAGATAAAAGCTCATTTAGGAACGACATGAACATGCTGCGTATGTAGCTGTTTATCAGTAATTATCTCCACTGAGATTAAGAAAAGCAGTAGCTTAATAAATTAAGTACTTCCTGGTATGGTTACTGTACTGGTAACTTCCCAAAAGAATCTGGATTGTTGTGAGGGAACAGAGAAAAAAAGCTCATTTAGGACCTGCACTTACGAAGGGGGTAGGCAGCTGTATATCACGGAGTAAACCTTCTGAGAATAAAAACAGCTGGAGCTTGTTAAGGTAATTACACAGGGTAAAGGATAATGTACTGGGAACTCCTCAGAAGAATCTGATTTGTGGTGAGGGGAGAGAGATAAAAGCTCATTTAGGAACGACATGAACATGCTGCGTAGGTAGCTGTTTATCAGTAAATATCTCCACTGAGTTTCAGAAAAGCTGTAGCTTAATAAATTAAGTACTTCCTGGTATGGTTACTGTACTGGTAACTCCCCAAAAGAATCTGGATTGGGGTGAGGGAACAGAGAAAAAAGCTCATTTAGGACCTGCACTTACGAAGGGGGTAGGCAGCTGTATATCAGGGAGTAAACCTTCTGAGAATAAAAACAGCTGGAGCTTGTTAAGGTAATTACACAGGGGAAAGGATAATGTACTGGGAACTCCTCAGAAGAATCTGATTTTTGGTGAAGGGAGAGAGATAAAAGCTCATTTAGGAACGACATGAACATGCTGCGTAGGTAGCTGTTTATAAGTAAATATCTCCAATGAGATTACGAAAAGCAGTAGCGTAATAAATTAAGTACTTCCTTGTATGGTTACTGTACTGGTAACTCCCCAAAAGAATCTGGATTGTGGTGAGGGCACAGAGAAGAAAGCTCATTTAGGACCTGCACTTTTGAAGAGGCTTGGCAGCAGTATATCAAAGAGTAAACCATCTGAGAATAAAAACATCTGGAGCTTGTTAAGGTAATTACACAGGGGGAATTATAATGTAATGGGAACTCCTCAGAAGAATCTGATTGTTGGTGAGGGGAGAGAGATAAAAGCTCATTTAGGAACGACATGAACATGCTGCATACGTAGCTGTTTATCAGTAAATATCTCCACTGAGATTAAGAAAATCAGTAGCTTAATAAATTAAGTACTTCCTGGTATGGATACTGTACTGGTAACTCTCCAAAAGAATCTTGTTTGTGGTGAGGGAACAGAGAAAAAAGCTCATTTAGGACCTGCAATTTCGAAGGGGTTAGGCAGCTGTATATCAGGGAGTAAACCTTCTGAGAATAAAAACAGCTGGTGCTTGTTAAGGTAATTGCACAGGGGAAAGGATAATGTACTGGGAACTCCTCAGAAGAATCTGATTTGTGGTGAGGGGAGAGAGATAAAAGCTCACATAGGAACGACATGAAGATGCTGCGTACGTAGCAGTTTATCAGTAAATATCTCCAGTGAGATTAAGAAAAGCAGTAGCTTAATAAATTAAGTACTTTCTGGTATGGTTACTGTACTGGTAACTCCCGAAAAGAATCTGGATTGTGGTGAGGGAACAGAGAAAAAAGCTCATTTAGGACCTGCACTTACGAAGGGGGTAGGCAGCTGTATATCAGGGAGTAAACCTTCTGAGAATAAAAGCAGCTGGAGCTGGTTAAGGTAATCACACAGGGGAAAGGATAATGTACTGGGAACTCGTAAGAAGAATCTGATTTGTGGTGAGGGGAGAGAGATAAAAGCTCATTTAGGAACGACATGAACATGCTGCGTACGTAGCTGTTTATCAGTAAATATCTCCACTGAGATTAAGAAAAGCAGTAGCTTAATAAATTAAGTACTTCCTGGTATGGTTACTGTACTGGTAACTCCCCAAAAGAATCTGGATTGTGGTGAGGGAACAGAGAAAAAAGCTCATTTAGGACCTGCACTTACGAAGGGGGTAGGCAGCTGTATATCAGGGGGTAAACCGTCTGAGAATAAAAACAGCTGGAGCTTGTTAAGGTAATTACACAGGGGAAAGGATAATGTACTGGGAACTCCTCAGAAGAATCTGACTAGTGGTGAGGGGAGAGAGATAAAAGCTCATTTAGGAACGACATGAACATGCTGCGTAGGTAGCTGTTTATCAGTAAATATCTCCACTGAGATTAAGAAAAGCAGTAGCTTAATAAATTAAGTACTTCCTGGTATGGTTACTGTACTGGTAACTCCACCAAAGAATCTGGATTGTGGTGAGGGAACAGAGAAAAAAGCTCATTTAGGACCTGCTCTTACGAAGGGGGTAGGCAGCTGTATATCAGGAAGTAAACTTTCTGAGAATAGAAACAGCTGGAGCTTGTTAAGGTAATTACACAGGGGAAGGATAATGTACTGGGAACTCCTCAGAAGAATCTGATTTGTGGTGAGGGGAGAGAGATAAAACTCATTTAGGAACGACATGAACATGCTGCGTAGGTAGCTGTTTATCAGTAAATATCTCCACTGAGATTAAGAAAAGCAGTAGCTTGATAAATTTAGTACTTCCTGGTATGGTTACTGTACTGGTAACTCCCCAAAAGAATCTGGATTGTGGTGAGGGAACAGAGAAAAAAGCTCATTTAGGACCTGCACTTACGAAGGGGGTAGGCAGCTGTATATCAGGGAGTAAACCTTCTGAGAATAAAAACAGCTGGAGCTTGTTAAGGTAATTACACAGGGGAAAGGATAATGTACTGGGTACTCCTCAGAACAATCTGATTTGTGGTGAGGGGAGAGAGATAAAAGCTCATTTAGGTACGACATGAACATGCTGCTTAGGTAGCTGTTTATCAGTAAATATCTCCACTGAGATTAAGAAAAGCAGTAGCTTAATAAATTAAGTACTTCCTGGTATGGTTACTGTACTGGTAACTCCCCCAAAGAATCTGGATTGTGGTGAGGGAACAGAGAAAAAAGCTCATTTAGGACCTGCACTTACGAAGGGGGTAGGCAGCTGTATATCAGGGAGTCAACCTTCTGAGAATAAAAACAGCTGGAGCTTGTTAAGGTAATTACACAGGGGAAAGGATAATGTACTGGGAACTCCTCAGAAGAATCTGATCTGTGGTGAGGGGAGAGAGATAAAACTCATTTAGGAACGACATGAACATGCTGCGTAGGTAGCTGTTTATCAGTAAATATCTCCACTGAGATTAAGAAAAGCAGTAGCTTGATAAATTTAGTACTTCCTGGTATGGTTACTGTACTGGTAACTCCCGAAAAGAATCTGGATTGTGGTGAGGGAACAGAGAAAAAAGCTCATTTAGGACCTGCACTTACGAAGGGGGTAGGCAGCTGTATAGCAGGGAGTAAACTTTCTGAGAATAAAAACAGCTGGAGCTTGTTAAGGTAATTACACAGCGGAAGGATAATGTACTGGGAACTCCTCAGAAGAATCTGATTTGTGGTGAGGGGAGAGAGATAAAAGCTCATTTAGGAACGACATGAACATGCTGCATACGTATCAGTTTATCAGTAAATATCTCCACTGAGAATAAGAAAAGCAGTAGATTAATAAATTAAGTACTTCCTGGTATGGATACTGTACTGGTAACTCCCCAAAAGAATCTGGATTGGGGTGAGGGAACAGAGAAAAAAGCTCATTTAGGACCTGCACTTACGAAGGGGGTAGGCAGCTGTATATCAGGGAGTAAACCTTCTGAGAATAAAAACAGCTGGAGCTTGATAAGGTAATTACACAGGGGAAAGGATAATGTACCGGGAACTCCTCAGAAGAATCTGATTTGTGGTGAGGGGAGAGAGATAAAAGCTCATTTAGTAACCACATGAACATGCTGCGTAGGTAGCTCTTTATCAGTAAATATCTCCACTGAGATTAAGAAAAGCAATAGCTTAATAAATTAAGTACTTCCTGGTATGGTTACTGTACTGGTAACTCCCCAAAAGAATCTGGATTGTGGTGTGGGAACAGAGAAAAATGCTCATTTAGGACCTGCACTTACGAAGTGGGTAGGCAGCTGTATATCAGGGAGTAAACCTTCTGAGAATAAAAACAGCTGGAGCTTGTTAAGGTAATTACACAGGGGAAAGGATAATGTACTGGGAACTCCTCAGAAGAATCTGATTTGTGGTGAGGGGAGAGAGATAAAAGCTCATTTAGGAACGACATGAACATGCTGCGTAGGTAGCTGTTTATCAGTAAATATCTCCACTGAGATTAAGAAAAGCAGTAGCTTAATAAATTAATTACTTCCTGGTATGGTTACTGTACTGGTAACTCCCCAAAAGAATCTGGATTGTGGTGAGAAAACAGAGAAAAAAGCTCATTTAGGACCTGCACTTACGAAGGGGGTAGGCCACAGTATATCAGGGAGTAAACCTTCGGAGAATAAAAACAGCTGGAGCTTGTTAAGGTAATTACACAGGGGAAAGGATAATGTACTGGGAACTCCTCAGAAGAATCTGATTTGTGGTGAGGTGAGAGAGATAAATGCTCATTTAGGAACGACATGAACATGCTGCGTAGGTAGCTGTTTATCAGGAAATATCTCCACTGAGATTAAGAAAAGCAGTAGCTTAATAAATTAAGTACTTCCTGGTATGGTTACTGTACTGGTAACTCCCCAAAAGAATCTGGATTGTTGGGAGGGAACAGAGAAAAAAGCTCATTTAGGACCTGCACTTACGAAGGGGGTAGGCAGCAGTATATCAGGGAGTAAACCTTCTGACAATAAAAACAGCTGGCGCTTGTTAAGGTAATTACACAGGGGAAAGGATAATGTACTGGGAACTCCTCAGAAGAATCTGATTTGTGGTGATGGGAGAGAGATAAAAGCTCATTTAGGAACGATATGAACATGCTGCGTAGGTAGCTGTTTATCAGTAAATATCTCCACTGAGATTAAGAAAAGCAGTAGCTTAATAAATTAAGTACTTCCTGGTATGGTTACTGTACTTGTATCTCCCCAAAAGCATCTGGATTGTGGTGAGGGAACATCGAAAAAAGCTCATTTAGGACCTGCACTTACGAAGGGGGTAGGCAGCTGTATATCAGGGAGTAAACCTTCTGAGAATAAAAACAGCTGGAGCTTGTTAAGGTAATTACACAGGGGAAAGGATAATGTACTGGGAACTCCTCAGAAGAATCTGACTAGTGGTGAGGGGAGAGAGATAAAAGCTCATTTAGGAACGACATGAACATGCTGCGTAGGTAGCTGTTTATCAGTAAATATCTCCACTGAGATTAAGAAAAGCAGTAGCTTAAAAAATTAAGTACTTCCTGGTATGGTTACTGTACTGGTAACTCCCAAAAAGAATCTGGATTGTGGTGAGGGAACAGCGAAAAAAGCTCATTTAAGACCTGCACTTACGAAGGGGGTAGGCAGCTGTATATCAGGGAGTATCGCTTCTGAGAATAAAAACAGCTGGAGTTTGTTAAGGTAATTACACAGGGGAAAGGATAATGTACTGGGAACTCCTCAGAAGAATCTGATTTGTGGTGAGTGTAGAGAGATAAAAGCTCATTTAGGAACGACATGAACATACTGCGTACGTAGCAGTTTATCAGTAAATATCTCCAGTGAGATTAAGAAAAGCAGTAGCTTAATAAATTAAGTACTTTCTGGTATGGTTACTGTACTGGTAACTCCCGAAAAGAATCTGGATTGTGGTGAGGGAACAGAGAAAAAAGCTCATTTAGGACCTGCACTTACGAAGGGGTTAGGCAGCTGTATATCAGGGAGTAAACCTTCAGAGAATAAAAGCAGCTGGAGCTTGTTAAGGTAATCACACAGGGGAAAGGATAATGTACTGGGAACTCGTAAGAAGAATCTGATTTGTGGTGAGGGGAGAGAGATAAAAGCTCATTTAGGAACGACATGAACATGCTGCGTACGTAGCTGTGTATCAGTAAATATCTCCACTGAGATTAAGAAAAGCAGTAGCTTAACAAATTAAGTACTTCCTGGTATGGTTCCTGTACTGGCAACTCCCCAATAGAATCTGGATTGTGGTGAGGGAACAGAGAAAAAAGCTCATTTAGGACCTGCACTTACGAAGGTGGTAGGCAGATGTATATCAGGGAGTAAACCTTCTGAGAATAAAAACAGCTGGAGCTTGTTAAGGTAATTACACAGGGGAAAGGATAATGTACTGGGAACTCCTCAGAAGAATCTGATTTGTGGTGAGGGGCGAGAGATAAAATCTCATTTAGGAACGACATGAACATCCTGCGTAGGTAGCTGTTTATCAGTAAATATCTCCACTGAGATTAAGAAAAGCAGTAGCTTAATAAATTAAGTACTTCCTGGTATGGTTACTGTACTGGTAACTCCCCAAAAGAATCTGGATTGTGGTGAGGGAACAGAGATAAAAGCTCATTTAGGACCTGCACTTACGAAGGGGGTAGGCAGCTGTATATCAGGGAGTAAACCTTCTGAGAATAAAAACAGCTGGAGCTTGTTAAGGTAATTACACAGGGGAAAGGATAATGTACTGGGAACTCCTCAGAAGAATCTCATTTGTGGTGAGGGGAGAGAGATAAAAGATCATTTAGGAACGACATGAACATGCTGCGTAGGTAGCTGTTTATCAGTAAATATCTCCACTGAGATTAAGAAAAGCAGTAGCTTAATAAATTAAGTACTTCCTGGTATGGTTACGGTACTGATAACTCCCCAAAAGAATCTGGATTGTGGTGAGGGAACAGAGAAAAAAGCTCATTTAGGACCTGCACTTACGAAGGGGGTAGGCAGCTGTATATCAGGGAGTAAACCTTCTGAGAATAAAAACAGCTGGAGCTTGTTAAGGTAATTACACAGGGGAAAGGATAATGTACTGGGAACTCCTCAGAAGAATCTGATTTGTGGTGAGGGGAGAGAGATTATAGCTCATTTAGGAACGACATGAACATGCTGCGTAGGTAGCTGTTTATCAATAAATATTTCCACTGAGATTAAGAAAGGCAGTAGCTTAATAAATTAATTACTTCCTGGTATGGGTACTGTACTGGTAACTCCCCAGAAGAATCTGGATTGTGGTGAGGGAACAGAGAAAAAAGCTCATTTAGGACCTGCACTTACGAAGGGGGTAGGCAGCTGTATATCAGGGAGTAAACCTTCTGAGAATAAAAACAGCTGGAGCTTGTTAAGGTAATTACACAGGGGAAAGGATAATGTACTGGGAACTCCTCAGAAGAGTCTCATTTGTGGTGAGGGGAGAGAGATAAATGCTCATTTAGGAACGACATGAACATGCTGCGTAGGTAGCTGTTTATCAGTAAATATCTCCACTGAGATTAAGAAAAGCAGTAGCTTAATAAATTAAGTACTTCCTGGTATGGTTACTGTACTGGTAACTCCGCAAAAGAATCTGGATTGTGGTGAGGGAACAGAGAAAAAAGCTCATTTAGGACCTGCACTTTCGAAGGGGGTAGGCAGCTGTATATCAGGGAGTAAACCTTCTGAGAATAAAAACAGCTGGTGCTTCTTAAGGTAATTACACAGGGGAATGGACAATGTACTGGGAACTCCTCAGAAGAATCTGATTTGTGGTGAAAAGAGAGAGATAAAAGCTCATTTAGGAACGACATGAACATGCTGCGTATGTAGCTGTTTATCAGTAAATATCTCCACTGAGATTAAGAAAAGCAGTAGCTTAAAAAATTAAGTACTTCCTGGTAAGGTTACTGTACGGGTAACTCCCCAAAAGCATCTGGATTGTGGTGAGGGAACAGAGAAAAAAGCTCATTTAGGACCTGCACTTACGAAGGGGGTGGGCAGCTGTATATCAGGGAGTAAACCTTCTGAGAATAAAAACAGGTGGAGCTTGTTAAGGTAATTACACAGGGGAAAGGATAATGTACTGGGAAGTCCTCAGAAGCATCTGATTTGTGGTGAGGGGAGAGAGATAAAAGCTCATTTAGGAACGACATGAACATGCTGCGTAGGTAGCAGTTTATCAGTAAATATCTCCACTGAGATTAAGAAAAGCAGTAGGTTAATAAATTAAGTACTTCCTGGTATGGTTCTTGTACTGGTAACTCCCCAAAAGAATCTGGATTGTGGTTAGGGAACAGAGAAAAAAGCTCATTTAGGACCTGCACTTACGAAGGGGGTAGGCAGCTGTATATCAGGGAGTAAACCTTCTGGGAATAAAAACAGCTGGAGCTTGTTAAGGTAATTACACAGGGGAAAGGATAATGTACTGGGAACTCCTCAGAACAATCTGATTTGGTTTGAGGGGAGAGAGATAAAAGCTCATTTAGGAACGACATGAACATGCTGCGTAGGTAGCTGTTTATCAGTAAATATCTCCACTGAGATTAAGAAAAGCAGTAGCTTAATAAATTAAGTACTTCCTGGTATGGTTACTGTACTGGTAACTCCCCAAAAGAATCTGGATTGTGGTGAGGTAACAGAGAAAAAAGCTAATTTAGGACCTGCACTTACGAAGGTGGTAGGCAGCTGTATATCAGGGAGTAAACCTTCTGAGAATAAAAACAGCTGGAGCTTGTTAAGGTAATTACACAGGGGAAAGGATAATGTACTGGGAACTCCTCAGAAGAATCTGATTTGTGGTGAGGAGAGAGAGATAAAAGCTCATTTAGGAACGACATGAACATGCTGCATAGGTAGCTGTTTATCAGTAAATATCTCCACTGAGATTAAGAAAAGCAGTAGCTTAATAAATTAAGTACTTCCTGGTATGGTAACTGTACTGGTAACTCCCCAAAAGAATCTGGATTGTGGTGAGGGAACAGAGAAAAAGCTCATTTAGGACCTGCACTTACGAAGGGGGTAGGCAGCTGTATATCAGGGAGTAAACCTTCTGAGAATAAAAACAGCTGGAGCTTGTTAAGGGAATTACACAGGGGAAAGGATAATGTACTGGGAACTCCTCAGAAGAATCTGATTTGTGGTGAGGCGAGAGAGATAAAAGCTCATTTAGGAACGACATGAACATGCTGCGTATGTAGCTGTTTATCAGTAATTATCTCCACTGAGATTAAGAAAAGCAGTAGCTTAATAAATTAAGTACTTCCTGGTATGGTTACTGTACTGGTAACTTCCCAAAAGAATCTGGATTGTTGTGAGGGAACAGAGAAAAAAAGCTCATTTAGGACCTGCACTTACGAAGGGGGTAGGCAGCTGTATATCACGGAGTAAACCTTCTGAGAATAAAAACAGCTGGAGCTTGTTAAGGTAATTACACAGGGTAAAGGATAATGTACTGGGAACTCCTCAGAAGAATCTGATTTGTGGTGAGGGGAGAGAGATAAAAGCTCATTTAGGAACGACATGAACATGCTGCGTAGGTAGCTGTTTATCAGTAAATATCTCCACTGAGTTTCAGAAAAGCTGTAGCTTAATAAATTAAGTACTTCCTGGTATGGTTACTGTACTGGTAACTCCCCAAAAGAATCTGGATTGGGGTGAGGGAACAGAGAAAAAAGCTCATTTAGGACCTGCACTTACGAAGGGGGTAGGCAGCTGTATATCAGGGAGTAAACCTTCTGAGAATAAAAACAGCTGGAGCTTGTTAAGGTAATTACACAGGGGAAAGGATAATGTACTGGGAACTCCTCAGAAGAATCTGATTTTTGGTGAAGGGAGAGAGATAAAAGCTCATTTAGGAACGACATGAACATGCTGCGTAGGTAGCTGTTTATAAGTAAATATCTCCAATGAGATTACGAAAAGCAGTAGCGTAATAAATTAAGTACTTCCTTGTATGGTTACTGTACTGGTAACTCCCCAAAAGAATCTGGATTGTGGTGAGGGCACAGAGAAGAAAGCTCATTTAGGACCTGCACTTTTGAAGAGGCTTGGCAGCAGTATATCAAAGAGTAAACCATCTGAGAATAAAAACATCTGGAGCTTGTTAAGGTAATTACACAGGGGGAATTATAATGTAATGGGAACTCCTCAGAAGAATCTGATTGTTGGTGAGGGGAGAGAGATAAAAGCTCATTTAGGAACGACATGAACATGCTGCATACGTAGCTGTTTATCAGTAAATATCTCCACTGAGATTAAGAAAATCAGTAGCTTAATAAATTAAGTACTTCCTGGTATGGATACTGTACTGGTAACTCTCCAAAAGAATCTTGTTTGTGGTGAGGGAACAGAGAAAAAAGCTCATTTAGGACCTGCAATTTCGAAGGGGGTAGGCAGCTGTATATCAGGGAGTAAACCTTCTGAGAATAAAAACAGCTGGTGCTTGTTAAGGTAATTGCAAAGGGGAAAGGATAATGTACTGGGAACTCCTCAGAAGAATCTGATTTGTGGTGAGGGGAGAGAGATAAAAGCTCACATAGGAACGACATGAAGATGCTGCGTACGTAGCAGTTTATCAGTAAATATCTCCAGTGAGATTAAGAAAAGCAGTAGCTTAATAAATTAAGTACTTTCTGGTATGGTTACTGTACTGGTAACTCCCGAAAAGAATCTGGATTGTGGTGAGGGAACAGAGAAAAAAGCTCATTTAGGACCTGCACTTACGAAGGGGGTAGGCAGCTGTATATCAGGGAGTAAACCTTCTGAGAATAAAAGCAGCTGGAGCTGGTTAAGGTAATCACACAGGGGAAAGGATAATGTACTGGGAACTCGTAAGAAGAATCTGATTTGTGGTGAGGGGAGAGAGATAAAAGCTCATTTAGGAACGACATGAACATGCTGCGTACGTAGCTGTTTATCAGTAAATATCTCCACTGAGATTAAGAAAAGCAGTAGCTTAATAAATTAAGTACTTCCTGGTATGGTTACTGTACTGGTAACTCCCCAAAAGAATCTGGATTGTGGTGAGGGAACAGAGAAAAAAGCTCATTTAGGACCTGCACTTACGAAGGGGGTAGGCAGCTGTATATCAGGGGGTAAACCGTCTGAGAATAAAAACAGCTGGAGCTTGTTAAGGTAATTACACAGGGGAAAGGATAATGTACTGGGAACTCCTCAGAAGAATCTGACTAGTGGTGAGGGGAGAGAGATAAAAGCTCATTTAGGAACGACATGAACATGCTGCGTAGGTAGCTGTTTATCAGTAAATATCTCCACTGAGATTAAGAAAAGCAGTAGCTTAATAAATTAAGTACTTCCTGGTATGGTTACTGTACTGGTAACTCCACCAAAGAATCTGGATTGTGGTGAGGGAACAGAGAAAAAAGCTCATTTAGGACCTGCTCTTACGAAGGGGGTAGGCAGCTGTATATCAGGAAGTAAACTTTCTGAGAATAGAAACAGCTGGAGCTTGTTAAGGTAATTACACAGGGGAAGGATAATGTACTGGGAACTCCTCAGAAGAATCTGATTTGTGGTGAGGGGAGAGAGATAAAACTCATTTAGGAACGACATGAACATGCTGCGTAGGTAGCTGTTTATCAGTAAATATCTCCACTGAGATTAAGAAAAGCAGTAGCTTGATAAATTTAGTACTTCCTGGTATGGTTACTGTACTGGTAACTCCCCAAAAGAATCTGGATTGTGGTGAGGGAACAGAGAAAAAAGCTCATTTAGGACCTGCACTTACGAAGGGGGTAGGCAGCTGTATATCAGGGAGTAAACCTTCTGAGAATAAAAACAGCTGGAGCTTGTTAAGGTAATTACACAGGGGAAAGGATAATGTACTGGGTACTCCTCAGAACAATCTGATTTGTGGTGAGGGGAGAGAGATAAAAGCTCATTTAGGTACGACATGAACATGCTGCTTAGGTAGCTGTTTATCAGTAAATATCTCCACTGAGATTAAGAAAAGCAGTAGCTTAATAAATTAAGTACTTCCTGGTATGGTTACTGTACTGGTAACTCCCCCAAAGAATCTGGATTGTGGTGAGGGAACAGAGAAAAAAGCTCATTTAGGACCTGCACTTACGAAGGGGGTAGGCAGCTGTATATCAGGGAGTCAACCTTCTGAGAATAAAAACAGCTGGAGCTTGTTAAGGTAATTACACAGGGGAAAGGATAATGTACTGGGAACTCCTCAGAAGAATCTGATCTGTGGTGAGGGGAGAGAGATAAAACTCATTTAGGAACGACATGAACATGCTGCGTAGGTAGCTGTTTATCAGTAAATATCTCCACTGAGATTAAGAAAAGCAGTAGCTTGATAAATTTAGTACTTCCTGGTATGGTTACTGTACTGGTAACTCCCGAAAAGAATCTGGATTGTGGTGAGGGAACAGAGAAAAAAGCTCATTTAGGACCTGCACTTACGAAGGGGGTAGGCAGCTGTATAGCAGGGAGTAAACTTTCTGAGAATAAAAACAGCTGGAGCTTGTTAAGGTAATTACACAGCGGAAGGATAATGTACTGGGAACTCTTCAGAAGAATCTGATTTGTGGTGAGGGGAGAGAGATAAAAGCTCATTTAGGAACGACATGAACATGCTGCATACGTATCAGTTTATCAGTAAATATCTCCACTGAGAATAAGAAAAGCAGTAGATTAATAAATTAAGTACTTCCTGGTATGGATACTGTACTGGTAACTCCCCAAAAGAATCTGGATTGGGGTGAGGGAACAGAGAAAAAAGCTCATTTAGGACCTGCACTTACGAAGGGGGTAGGCAGCTGTATATCAGGGAGTAAACCTTCTGAGAATAAAAACAGCTGGAGCTTGATAAGGTAATTACACAGGGGAAAGGATAATGTACCGGGAACTCCTCAGAAGAATCTGATTTGTGGTGAGGGGAGAGAGATAAAAGCTCATTTAGTAACCACATGAACATGCTGCGTAGGTAGCTCTTTATCAGTAAATATCTCCACTGAGATTAAGAAAAGCAATAGCTTAATAAATTAAGTACTTCCTGGTATGGTTACTGTACTGGTAACTCCCCAAAAGAATCTGGATTGTGGTGTGGGAACAGAGAAAAATGCTCATTTAGGACCTGCACTTACGAAGTGGGTAGGCAGCTGTATATCAGGGAGTAAACCTTCTGAGAATAAAAACAGCTGGAGCTTGTTAAGGTAATTACACAGGGGAAAGGATAATGTACTGGGAACTCCTCAGAAGAATCTGATTTGTGGTGAGGGGAGAGAGATAAAAGCTCATTTAGGAACGACATGAACATGCTGCGTAGGTAGCTGTTTATCAGTAAATATCTCCACTGAGATTAAGAAAAGCAGTAGCTTAATAAATTAATTACTTCCTGGTATGGTTACTGTACTGGTAACTCCCCAAAAGAATCTGGATTGTGGTGAGAAAACAGAGAAAAAAGCTCATTTAGGACCTGCACTTACGAAGGGGGTAGGCCACAGTATATCAGGGAGTAAACCTTCGGAGAATAAAAACAGCTGGAGCTTGTTAAGGTAATTACACAGGGGAAAGGATAATGTACTGGGAACTCCTCAGAAGAATCTGATTTGTGGTGAGGTGAGAGAGATAAATGCTCATTTAGGAACGACATGAACATGCTGCGTAGGTAGCTGTTTATCAGGAAATATCTCCACTGAGATTAAGAAAAGCAGTAGCTTAATAAATTAAGTACTTCCTGGTATGGTTACTGTACTGGTAACTCCCCAAAAGAATCTGGATTGTTGGGAGGGAACAGAGAAAAAAGCTCATTTAGGACCTGCACTTACGAAGGGGGTAGGCAGCAGTATATCAGGGAGTAAACCTTCTGACAATAAAAACAGCTGGCGCTTGTTAAGGTAATTACACAGGGGAAAGGATAATGTACTGGGAACTCCTCAGAAGAATCTGATTTGTGGTGATGGGAGAGAGATAAAAGCTCATTTAGGAACGATATGAACATGCTGCGTAGGTAGCTGTTTATCAGTAAATATCTCCACTGAGATTAAGAAAAGCAGTAGCTTAATAAATTAAGTACTTCCTGGTATGGTTACTGTACTTGTAACTCCCCAAAAGCATCTGGATTGTGGTGAGGGAACATCGAAAAAAGCTAATTTAGGACCTGCACTTACGAAGGGGGTAGGCAGCTGTATATCAGGGAGTAAACCTTCTGAGAATAAAAACAGCTGGAGCTTGTTAAGGTAATTACACAGGGGAAAGGATAATGTACTGGGAACTCCTCAGAAGAATCTGACTAGTGGTGAGGGGAGAGAGATAAAAGCTCATTTAGGAACGACATGAACATGCTGCGTAGGTAGCTGTTTATCAGTAAATATCTCCACTGAGATTAAGAAAAGCAGTAGCTTAAAAAATTAAGTACTTCCTGGTATGGTTACTGTACTGGTAACTCCCAAAAAGAATCTGGATTGTGGTGAGGGAACAGCGAAAAAAGCTCATTTAAGACCTGCACTTACGAAGGGGGTAGGCAGCTGTATATCAGGGAGTATCGCTTCTGAGAATAAAAACAGCTGGAGTTTGTTAAGGTAATTACACAGGGGAAAGGATAATGTACTGGGAACTCCTCAGAAGAATCTGATTTGTGGTGAGTGTAGAGAGATAAAAGCTCATTTAGGAACGACATGAACATACTGCGTACGTAGCAGTTTATCAGTAAATATCTCCAGTGAGATTAAGAAAAGCAGTAGCTTAATAAATTAAGTACTTTCTGGTATGGTTACTGTACTGGTAACTCCCGAAAAGAATCTGGATTGTGGTGAGGGAACAGAGAAAAAAGCTCATTTAGGACCTGCACTTACGAAGGGGTTAGGCAGCTGTATATCAGGGAGTAAACCTTCAGAGAATAAAAGCAGCTGGAGCTTGTTAAGGTAATCACACAGGGGAAAGGATAATGTACTGGGAACTCGTAAGAAGAATCTGATTTGTGGTGAGGGGAGAGAGATAAAAGCTCATTTAGGAACGACATGAACATGCTGCGTACGTAGCTGTGTATCAGTAAATATCTCCACTGAGATGAAGAAAAGCAGTAGCTTAATAAATTAAGTACTTCCTGGTATGGTTACTGTACTGGTAACTCCCCCAAAGAATCTGGATTGTGGTGAGGGAACAGAGAAAAAAGCTCATTTAGGACCTGCACTTACGAAGGGGTTAGGCAGCTGTATATCAGGGAGTCAACCTTCTGAGAATAAAAACAGCTGGAGCTTGTTAAGGTAATTACACAGGGGAAAGGATAATGTACTGGGAACTCCTCAGAAGAATCTGATCTGTGGTGAGGGGAGAGAGATAAAACTCATTTAGAAACGACATGAACATGCTGCGTAGGTAGCTGTTTATCAGTAAATATCTCCACTGAGATTAAGAAAAGCAGTAGCTTGATAAATTTAGTACTTCCTGGTATGGTTACTGTACTGGTAACTCCCCAAAAGAATCTGGATTGTGGTGAGGGAACAGAGAAAAAAGCTCATTTAGGACCTGCACTTACGAAGGGGGTAGGCAGCTGTATATCAGGGAGTAAACTTTCTGAGAATAGAAACAGCTGGAGCTTGTTAAGGTAATTACACAGCGGAAGGATAATGTACTGGGAACTCCTCAGAAGAATCTGATTTGTGGTGAGGGGAGAGAGATAAAAGCTCATTTAGGAACGACATGAACATGCTGCATACGTATCAGTTTATCAGTAAATATCTCCACTGAGAATAAGAAAAGCAGTAGCTTAATAAATTAAGTACTTCCTGGTATGGATACTGTACTGGTAACTCCCCAAAAGAATCTGGATTGGGGTGAGGGAACAGAGAAAAAAGGTCATTTAGGACCTGCACTTACGAAGGGGGTAGGCAGCTGTATATCAGGGAGTAAACCTTCTGAGAATAAAAACAGCTGGAGCTTGCTAAGGTAATTACACAGGGGAAAGGATAATGTACCGGGAACTCCTCAGAAGAATCTGATTTGTGGTGAGGGGAGAGAGATAAAAGCTCATTTAGTAACCACATGAACATGCTGCGTAGGTAGCTCTTTATCAGTAAATATCTCCACTGAGATTAAGAAAAGCAGTAGCTTAATAAATTAAGTACTTCCTGGTATGGTTACTGTACTGGTAACTCCCCAAAAGAATCTGGATTGTGGTGTGGGAACAGAGAAAAAAGCTCATTTAGGACCTGCACTTACGAAGTGGGTAGGCAGCTGTATATCAGGGAGTAAACCTTCTGAGAATAAAAACAGCTGGAGCTTGTTAAGGTAATTACACAGGGGAAAGGATAATGTACTGGGAACTCCTCAGAAGAATCTGATTTGTGGTGAGGGGAGAGAGATAAAAGCTCATTTAGGAACGACATGAACATGCTGCGTAGGTAGCTGTTTATCAGTAAATATCTCCACTGAGATTAAGAAAAGCAGTAGCTTAATAAATTAATTACTTCCTGGTATGGTTACTGTACTGGTAACTCCCCAAAAGAATCTGGATTGTGGTGAGAAAACAGAGAAAAAAGCTCATTTAGGACCTGCACTTACGAAGGGGGTAGGCCACAGTATATCAGGGAGTAAACCTTCGGAGAATAAAAACAGCTGGAGCTTGTTAAGGTAATTACACAGGGGAAAGGATAATGTACTGGGATTTCCTCAGAAGAATCTGATTTGTGGTGAGGGGAGAGAGATAAATGCTCATTTAGGAACGACATGAACATGCTGCGTAGGTAGCTGTTTATCAGTAAATATCTCCACTGAGATTAAGAAAAGCAGTAGCTTAATAAATTAAGTACTTCCTGGTATGGTTACTGTACTGGTAACTCCCCAAAAGCATCTGGATTGTGGTGAGGGAACATCGAAAAAAGCTCATTTAGGACCTGCACTTACGAAGGGGGTAGGCAGCTGTATATCAGGGAGTAAACCTTCTGAGAATAAAAACAGCTGGAGCTTGTTAAGGTAATTACACAGGGGAAAGGATAATGTACTGGGAACTCCTCAGAAGAATCTGACTAGTGGTGAGGGGAGAGTGATAAAAGCTCATTTAGGAACGACATGAACATGCTGCGTAGGTAGCTGTTTATCAGTAAATATCTCCACTGAGATTAAGAAAAGCAGTAGCTTAAAAAATTAAGTACTTCCTGGTATGGTTACTGTACTGGTAACTCCCAAAAAGAATCTGGATTGTGGTGAGGGAACAGCGAAAAAAGCTCATTTAGGACCTGCACTTACGAAGGGGGTAGGCAGCTGTATATCAGGGAGTATCGCTTCTGAGAATAAAAACAGCTGGAGCTTGTTAAGGTAATTACACAGGGGAAAGGATAATGTACTGGGAACTCCTCAGAAGAATCTGATTTGTGGTGAGTGTAGAGAGATAAAAGCTCATTTAGGAACGACATGAACATGCTGCATACGTAGCTGTTTATCAGTAAATATCTCCACTGAGATTAAGAAAATAAGTAGCTTAATAAATTAAGTACTTCCTGGTATGGATACTGTACTGGTAACTCTCCAAAAGAATCTTGTTTGTGGTGAGGGAACAGAGAAAAAAGCTCATATAGGACCTGCAATTTCGAAGGGGGTAGGCAGCTGTATATCAGGGAGTAAACCTTCTGAGAATAAAAACAGCTGGTGCTTGTTAAGGTAATTGCACAGGGGAAAGGATAATGTACTGGGAACTCCTCAGAAGAATCTGATTTGTGGTGAGGGGAGAGAGATAAAAGCTCATATAGGAACGACATGAACATGCTGCGTACGTAGCAGTTTATCAGTAAATATCTCCAGTGAGATTAAGAAAAGCAGTAGCTTAATAAATTAAGTACTTTCTGGTATGGTTACTGTACTGGTAACTCCCGAAAAGAATCTGGATTGTGGTGAGGGAACAGAGAAAAAAGCTCATTTAGGACCTGCACTTACGAAGGGGTTAGGCATCTGTATATCAGGGAGTAAACCTTCTGAGAATAAAAGCAGCTGGAGCTTGTTAAGGTAATCACACAGGGGAAAGGATAATGTACTGGGAACTCGTAAGAAGAATCTGATTTGTGGTGAGGGGAGAGAGATAAAAGCTCATTTAGGAACGACATGAACATGCTGCGTACGTAGCTGTTTATCAGTAAATATCTCCACTGAGATTAAGAAAAGCAGTAGCTTAATAAATTAAGTACTTCCTGGTATGGTTACTGTACTGGTAACTCCCCCAAAGAATCTGGATTGTGGTGAGGGAACAGAGAAAAAAGCTCATTTAGGACCTGCACTTACGAAGGGGGTAGGCAGCTGTATATCAGGGAGTCAACCTTCTGAGAATAAAAACAGCTGGAGCTTGTTAAGGTAATTACACAGGGGAAAGGATAATGTACTGGGAACTCCTCAGAAGAATCTGATCTGTGGTGAGGGGAGAGAGATAAAACTCATTTAGGAACGACATGAAAATGCTGCGTAGGTAGCTGTTTATCAGTAAATATCTCCACTGAGATTAAGAAAAGCAGTAGCTTGATAAATTTAGTACTTCCTTGCATGGTTACTGTACTGGTAACTCCCGAAAAGAATCTGGATTGTGGTGAGGGAACAGAGAAAAAAGCTCATTTAGGACCTGCACTTACGAAGGGGGTAGGCAGCTGTATATCAGGGAGTAAACTTTCTGAGAATAGAAACAGCTGGAGCTTGTTAAGGTAATTACGCAGCGGAAGGATAATGTACTGGGAACTCCTCAGAAGAATCTGATTTGTGGTGAGGTGAGAGAGATAAAAGCTCATTTAGGAACGACATGAACATGCTGCATACGTATCTGTTTATCAGTAAATATCTCCACTGAGAATAAGAAAAGCAGTAGCTTAATAAATTAAGTACTTCCTGGTATGGATACTGTACTGGTAACTCCCCAAAAGAATCTGGATTGGGGTGAGGGAACAGAGAAAAAAGCTCATTTAGGACCTGCACTTACGAAGGGGGTAGGCAGCTGTATATCAGGGAGTCAACCTTCTGAGAATAAAAACAGCTGGAGCTTGCTAAGGTAATTACACAGGGGAAAGGATAATGTACCGGGAACTCCTCAGAAGAATCTGATTTGTGGTGAGGGGAGAGAGATAAAAGCTCATTTAGTAACCACATGAACATGCTGCGTAGGTAGCTCTTTATCAGTAAATATCTCCACTGAGATTAAGAAAAGCAGTAGCTTAATAAATTAAGTACTTCCTGGTACGGTTACTGTACTGGTAACTCCCCAAAAGAATCTGGATTGTGGTGTGGGAACAGAGAAAAAAGCTCATTTAGGACCTGCACTTACAAAGTGGGTAGGCAGCTGTATATCAGGGAGTAAACCTTCTGAGAATAAAAACAGCTGGAGCTTGTTAAGGTAATTACACAGGGGAAAGGATAATGTACTGGGAACTCCTCAGAAGAATCTGATTTGTGGTGAGGGGAGAGAGATAAAAGCTCATTTAGGAACGACATGAACATGCTGCGTAGGTAGCTGCTAATCAGTAAATATCTCCACTGAGATTAAGAAAAGCAGTAGCTTAATAAATTAATTACTTCCTGGTATGGTTACTGTACTGGTAACTCCCCAAAAGAATCTGGATTGTGGTGAGAAAACAGAGAAAAAAGCTCATTTAGGACCTGCACTTACGAAGGGGGTAGGCCACAGTATATCAGGCAGTAAACCTTCGGAGAATAAAAACAGCTGGAGCTTGTTAAGGTAATTACACAGGGGAAAGGATAATGTACTGGGAACTCCTCAGAAGAATCTGATTTGTGGTGAGGGGAGAGAGATAAATGCTCATTTAGGAACGACATGAACATGCTGCGTAGGTAGCTGTTTATCAGTAAATATCTCCACTGAGATTAAGAAAAGCAGTAGCTTAATAAATTAAGTACTTCCTGGTATGGTTACTGTACTGGTAACTCCCCAAAAGCATCTGGATTGTGGTGAGGGAACATCGAAAAAAGCTCATTTAGGACCTGCACTTACGAAGGGGGTAGGCAGCTGTATATCAGGGAGTAAACCTTCTGAGAATAAAAACAGCTGGAGCTTGTTAAGGTAATTACACAGGGGAAAGGATAATGTACTGGGAACTCCTCAGAAGAATCTGACTAGTGGTGAGGGGAGAGAGATAAAAGCTCATTTAGGAACGACATGAACATGCTGCGTAGGCAGCTGTATATCAGGGAGTATCCCTTCTGGGAATAAAAACAGCTGGAGCTTGTTAAGGTAATTACACAGGGGAAAGGATAATGTACTGGGAACTCCTCAGAAGAATCTGATTTGTGGTGAGGGAACAGAGAAAAAAGCTCATTTAGGAACTGCACTTACGAAGGGGGTAGGCAGCTGTATATCAGGGAGTAAACCTTCTGAGAATAAAAACAGCTGGAGCTTGTTAAGGTAATTACACAGGGGAAAGGATAATGTACTGGGAACTCCTCAGAAGAATCTGAATTGTGGTGAGGGGAGAGAGATAAAAGCTCATTTAGGAACGACATGAACATGATGCGTAGGTCCTGTTTATCAGTAAATATCTCCACTGAGATTAAGAAAAGCAGTAGCTTAATAAATTAAGTACTTCCTGGTATGGTTACTGTACTTGTAACTCCCCAGAAGAATCAGGATTGTGTCGAGGGAACAGAGAAAAAAGCTCACTTAGGACCTGCACTTACGAAGGGGGTAGGCAGCTGTATATCAGGGAGTAAACCTTCTGAGAATAAAAACAGCTGGAGCTTGTTAAGGTAATTACACAAGGGAAAGGATAATGTACTGGGAAATCCTCAGAAGAATCTGATTTGTGGTGAGGGGAGAGAGATAAAAGCTCATTTAGGAACGACATGAACATGCTGCGTAGGTAGCTGTTTATCAGTAAATATCTCCACTGAGATTAAGAAAAGCAGTAGCTTAATAAACTAAGTACTTCCTGGTATGGTTACTGTACTGGTAACTCCTCAAAAGAATCTGGATTGTGGTGAGGGAACAGAAAAAAAGCTCATTTAGGACCTGCACTTACGAAGGGGGTAGGCAGCTGTATATCAGGGAGTAAACCTTCTGAGAATAAAAACAGCTGGAGCTTGTTAAGGTAATTACACAAGGGAAAGGATAATGTACTGGGAAATCCTCAGAAGAATCTGATTTGTGGTGAGGGGAGAGAGATAAAAGCTCATTTAGGAACGACATGAACATGCTGCGTAGGTAGCTGTTTATCAGTAAATATCTCCACTGAGATTAAGAAAAGCAGTAGCTTAATAAACTAAGTACTTCCTGGTATGGTTACTGTACTGGTAACTCCTCAAAAGAATCTGGATTGTGGTGAGGGAACAGAGAAAAAAGCTCATTTAGGACCTGCACTTACGAAGGGGGTAGGCAGCTGTATATCAGGGAGTAAACTTTCTGAGAATAAAAACAGCTGGAGCTTGTTAAGGTAATTACACAGGGGAAAGGATAATGTACTGGGAACTCCTCAGAAGAATCTGATTTGTGGTGACGGGAGAGAGATAAAAGCTCATTTAGGAACGACATGAACATGCTGCGTACGTAGCTGTTTATCAGAAAATATCTCCACTGAGATTAAGAAAAGCAGGAGCTTAATAATTTAAGTACTTCCTGGTTTGGTTACTGTACTGGTAACTCCCCAAAAGAATCTGGATTGTGGTGAGGGAACAGAGAAAAAAGCACATTTAGGACCTGCACTTACGAAGGGGGTAGGCAGCTGTATATCAGGGAGTAAACCTTCTGAGAATAAAAACAGCTGGAGCTTGTTAAGGTAATTACACAGGGGAAAGGATAATGTACTGGGAACTCCTCAGAAGAATCTGATTTGTGGTGAGCGGAGAGAGATAAAAGCTCATTTAGGAACGACATGAACATGCTGCGTAGGTAGCTGTTTATCAGTAAATATCTCCACTGAGATTAAGAAAAGCAGTAGCTTAATAAATTAAGTACTTCCTGGTATGGTTACTGTACTGGTCACTCCCCAAAAGAATCTGGATTGTGGTGAGGGAACAGAGAAAAAAGCTCATTTAGGACCTGCACTTACGAAGGGGGTAGGCAGCTGTATATCAGGGAGTAAACCTTCTGAGAATAAAAACAGCTGGAGCTTGTTAAGGTAATTACACAGGGGAAAGGATAATGTACTCGGAAGTAATCAGAAGAATCTGATTTGTGGTGAGGGGAGAGAGATAAAAGCTCATTTGAGAACGACATGAACATGCTGCGTACGTAGTTGTTTATCAGTAAATATCTCCACTGAGATTAAGAAAAGCAGTAGCTTAATAAATTAAGTACTTCCTGGTATGGTAACTGTACTGGCAACTCCGCAAAAGAATCTGGATTGTGGTGAGGGAACAGAGAATAATGCTCATTTACGACCTGCACTTACGAAGGGGGTAGGGAGATGTATATCAGGGAGTAAACCTTCTGAGAATAAAAACAGCTGGAGCTTGTTAAGGTAATTACACAGGGGAAAGGATAATATACTGGGAACTCCTCAGAAGAATCTGATTTGTGGTGAGGGAACAGAGAAAAAAGCTCATTTAGGACCTGCACTTACGAAGGGGGTAGGCAGCTGTATATCAGGGAGTAAACCTTCTGAGAATAAAAACAGCTGGAGCTTGTTAAGGTAAGTACACAGGGGAAAGGATAATGTACTGGGAACTCCTCAGAAGAATCTGATTTGTGGTGAGGGGAGAGAGATAAAAGCTCATTTAGGAACGACATGAACATGCTGCATACGTAGCTGTTTATCAGTAAATATCTCCACTGAGATTAAGAAAAGCAGTAGCTTAATAAATTAAGTACTTCCTGCTATGGATACTGTACTGGTAACTCCCCAAAAGAATCTGGATTGTGGTGAGGGAAAAGAGAAAAAAGCTCATTTAGGACCTGCACTTACGAAGGGGGTAGGCAGCAGTATATCAGGGAGTAAACCTTCTGTGAATAAAAACAGCTGGAGCTTGTTAAGGTAATTACACAGGGGAAAGGATAATGTACTGGGTACTCCTCAGAAGAATCTGATTTGTGGTGAGGGGAGAGAGATAAAAGCTCATTTAGGAACGACATGAACATGTTGCTTAGGAAGCTGTTTATCAGTAAATATCTCCACTGAGATTAAGAAAAGCAGTAGCTTAATAAATTAAGTACTTCCTGGTATGGTTACTGTACTGGTAACTCCCCCAAAGAATCTGGATTGTGGTGAGGGAACAGAGAAAAAAGCTCATTTAGGACCTGCTCTTACGAAGGGGGTAGGCAGCTGTATATCAGGGAGTAAACCTTCTGAGAATAAAAACATCTGGAGCTTGTTAAGGTAATTACACAGGGGAAAGGATAATGTACTGGGAACTCCTCAGAAGAATCTGATTTGTGGTGAGGGAACAGAGAAAAAAGCTCATTTAGGAACTGCACTTACGAAGGGGGTAGGCAGCTGTATATCAGGGAGTAAACCTTCTGAGAATAAAAACAGCTGGAGCTTGTTAAGGTAATTACACAGGGGAAAGGATAATGTACTGGGAACTCCTCAGAAGAATCTGATTTGTGGTGAGGGGAGAGAGATAAAAGCTCATTTAGGAACGACATGAACATGATGCGTAGGTCCTGTTTATCAGTAAATATCTCCACTGAGATTAAGAAAAGCAGTAGCTTAATAAATTAAGTACTTCCTGGTATGGTTACTGTACTTGTAACTCCCCAGAAGAATCAGGATTGTGTCGAGGGAATAGAGAAAAAAGCTCACTTAGGACCTGCACTTACGAAGGGGGTAGGCAGCTGTATATCAGGGAGTAAACCTTCTGAGAATAAAAACAGCTGGAGCTTGTTAAGGTAATTACACAAGGGAAAGGATAATGTACTGGGAAATCCTCAGAAGAATCTGATTTGTGGTGAGGGGAGAGAGATAAAAGCTCATTTAGGAACGACATGAACATGCTGCGTAGGTAGCTGTTTATCAGTAAATATCTCCACTGAGATTAAGAAAAGCAGTAGCTTAATAAACTAAGTACTTCCTGGTATGGTTACTCTACTGGTAACTCCTCAAAAGAATCTGGATTGTGGTGAGGGAACAGAAAAAAAGCTCATTTAGGACCTGCACTTACGAAGGGGGTAGGCAGCTGTATATCAGGGAGTAAACCTTCTGAGAATAAAAACAGCTGGAGCTTGTTAAGGTAATTACACAAGGGAAAGGATAATGTACTGGGAAATCCTCAGAAGAATCTGATTTGTGGTGAGGGGAGAGAGATAAAAGCTCATTTAGGAACGACATGAACATGCTGCGTAGGTAGCTGTTTATCAGTAAATATCTCCACTGAGATTAAGAAAAGCAGTAGCTTAATAAACTAAGTACTTCCTGGTATGGTTACTGTACTGGTAACTCCTCAAAAGAATCTGGATTGTGGTGAGGGAACAGAGAAAAAAGCTCATTTAGGACCTGCACTTACGAAGGGGGTAGGCAGCTGTATATCAGGGAGTAAACTTTCTGAGAATAAAAACAGCTGGAGCTTGTTAAGGTAATTACACAGGGGAAAGGATAATGTACTGGGAACTCCTCAGAAGAATCTGATTTGTGGTGACGGGAGAGAGATAAAAGCTCATTTAGGAACGACATGAACATGCTGCGTACGTAGCTGTTTATTCAGAAAATATCTCCACTGAGATTAAGAAAAGCAGGAGCTTAATAATTTAAGTACTTCCTGGTTTGGTTACTGTACTGGTAACTCCCCAAAAGAATCTGGATTGTGGTGAGGGAACAGAGAAAAAAGCACATTTAGGACCTGCACTTACGAAGGGGGTAGGCAGCTGTATATCAGGGAGTAAACCTTCTGAGAATAAAAACAGCTGGAGCTTGTTAAGGTAATTACACAGGGGAAAGGATAATGTACTGGGAACTCCTCAGAAGAATCTGATTTGTGGTGAGCGGAGAGAGATAAAAGCTCATTTAGGAACGACATGAACATGCTGCGTAGGTAGCTGTTTATCAGTAAATATCTCCACTGAGATTAAGAAAAGCAGTAGCTTAATAAATTAAGTACTTCCTGGTATGGTTACTGTACTGGTCACTCCCCAAAAGAATCTGGATTGTGGTGAGGGAACAGAGAAAAAAGCTCATTTAGGACCTGCACTTACGAAGGGGGTAGGCAGCTGTATATCAGGGAGTAAACCTTCTGAGAATAAAAACAGCTGGAGCTTGTTAAGGTAATTACACAGGGGAAAGGATAATGTACTCGGAAGTAATCAGAAGAATCTGATTTGTGGTGAGGGGAGAGAGATAAAAGCTCATTTGAGAACGACATGAACATGCTGCGTACGTAGTTGTTTATCAGTAAATATCTCCACTGAGATTAAGAAAAGCAGTAGCTTAATAAATTAAGTACTTCCTGGTATGGTAACTGTACTGGCAACTCCGCAAAAGAATCTGGATTGTGGTGAGGGAACAGAGAATAATGCTCATTTACGACCTGCACTTACGAAGGGGGTAGGGAGCTGTATATCAGGGAGTAAACCTTCTGAGAATAAAAACAGCTGGAGCTTGTTAAGGTAATTACACAGGGGAAAGGATAATATACTGGGAACTCCTCAGAAGAATCTGATTTGTGGTGAGGGAACAGAGAAAAAAGCTCATTTAGGACCTGCACTTACGAAGGGGGTAGGCAGCTGTATATCAGGGAGTAAACCTTCTGAGAATAAAAACAGCTGGAGCTTGTTAAGGTAAGTACACAGGGGAAAGGATAATGTACTGGGAACTCCTCAGAAGAATCTGATTTGTGGTGAGGGGAGAGAGATAAAAGCTCTTTAGGAACGACATGAACATGCTGCGTAGGTCCTGTTTATCAGTAAATATCTCCACTGAGATTAAGAAAAGCAGTAGCTTAATAAATTAAGTACTTCCTGGTATGGTTACTGTACTTGTAACTCCCCAGAAGAATCAGGATTGTGTCGAGGGAACAGAGAAAAAAGCTCACTTAGGACCTGCACTTACGAAGGGGGTAGGCAGCTGTATATCAGGGAGTAAACCTTCTGAGAATAAAAACAGCTGGAGCTTGTTAAGGTAATTACACAAGGGAAAGGATAATGTACTGGGAAATCCTCAGAAGAATCTGATTTGTGGTGAAGGGAGAGAGATAAAAGCTCATTTAGGAACGACATGAACATGCTGCGTAGGTAGCTGTTTATCAGTAAATGTCTCCACTGAGATTAAGGAAAGCAGTAGCTTAATAAATTAAGTACTTCCTGGTATGGTTACTCTACTGGTAACTCCCCAAAAGAATCTGGATTGTGGTGAGGGTACAGAGAAAAAAGCTCATTTAGGACCTGCACTTACGAAGGGGGTAGGCAGCTGTATATCAAGGAGTAAACCTTCTGAGAATAAAAACAGCTGGAGCTTGTTAAGGTAATTACACAGGGGAAAGGATAATGTACTGGGAACTCCTCAGAAGAATCTGACTAGTGGTGAGGGGAGAGTGATAAAAGCTCATTTAGGAACGACATGAACATGCTGCGTAGGTAGCTGTTTATCAGTAAATATCTCCACTGAGATTAAGAAAAGCAGTAGCTTAAAAAATTAAGTACTTCCTGGTATGGTTACTGTACTGGTAACTCCCAAAAAGAATCTGGATTGTGGTGAGGGAACAGCGAAAAAAGCTCATTTAGGACCTGCACTTACGAAGGGGGTAGGCAGCTGTATATCAGGGAGTATCGCTTCTGAGAATAAAAACAGCTGGAGCTTGTTAAGGTAATTACACAGGGGAAAGGATAATGTACTGGGAACTCCTCAGAAGAATCTGATTTGTGGTGAGTGTAGAGAGATTAAAGCTCATTTAGGAACGACATGAACATGCTGCATACGTAGCTGTTTATCAGTAAATATCTCCACTGAGATTAAGAAAATAAGTAGCTTAATAAATTAAGTACTTCCTGGTATGGATACTGTACTGGTAACTCTCCAAAAGAATCTTGTTTGTGGTGAGGGAACAGAGAAAAAAGCTCATATAGGACCTGCAATTTCGAAGGGGGTAGGCAGCTGTATATCAGGGAGTAAACCTTCTGAGAATAAAAACAGCTGGTGCTTGTTAAGGTAATTGCACAGGGGAAAGGATAATGTACTGGGAACTCCTCAGAAGAATCTGATTTGTGGTGAGGGGAGAGAGATAAAAGCTCATATAGGAACGACATGAACATGCTGCGTACGTAGCAGTTTATCAGTAAATATCTCCAGTGAGATTAAGAAAAGCAGTAGCTTAATAAATTAAGTACTTTCTGGTATGGTTACTGTACTGGTAACTCCCGAAAAGAATCTGGATTGTGGTGAGGGAACAGAGAAAAAAGCTCATTTAGGACCTGCACTTACGAAGGGGTTAGGCATCTGTATATCAGGGAGTAAACCTTCTGAGAATAAAAGCAGCTGGAGCTTGTTAAGGTAATCACACAGGGGAAAGGATAATGTACTGGGAACTCGTAAGAAGAATCTGATTTGTGGTGAGGGGAGAGAGATAAAAGCTCATTTAGGAACGACATGAACATGCTGCGTACGTAGCTGTTTATCAGTAAATATCTCCACTGAGATTAAGAAAAGCAGTAGCTTAATAAATTAAGTACTTCCTGGTATGGTTACTGTACTGGTAACTCCCCCAAAGAATCTGGATTGTGGTGAGGGAACAGAGAAAAAAGCTCATTTAGGACCTGCACTTACGAAGGGGGTAGGCAGCTGTATATCAGGGAGTCAACCTTCTGAGAATAAAAACAGCTGGAGCTTGTTAAGGTAATTACACAGGGGAAAGGATAATGTACTGGGAACTCCTCAGAAGAATCTGATCTGTGGTGAGGGGAGAGAGATAAAACTCATTTAGGAACGACATGAAAATGCTGCGTAGGTAGCTGTTTATCAGTAAATATCTCCACTGAGATTAAGAAAAGCAGTAGCTTGATAAATTTAGTACTTCCTTGCATGGTTACTGTACTGGTAACTCCCGAAAAGAATCTGGATTGTGGTGAGGGAACAGAGAAAAAAGCTCATTTAGGACCTGCACTTACGAAGGGGGTAGGCAGCTGTATATCAGGGAGTAAACTTTCTGAGAATAGAAACAGCTGGAGCTTGTTAAGGTAATTACGCAGCGGAAGGATAATGTACTGGGAACTCCTCAGAAGAATCTGATTTGTGGTGAGGTGAGAGAGATAAAAGCTCATTTAGGAACGACATGAACATGCTGCATACGTATCTGTTTATCAGTAAATATCTCCACTGAGAATAAGAAAAGCAGTAGCTTAATAAATTAAGTACTTCCTGGTATGGATACTGTACTGGTAACTCCCCAAAAGAATCTGGATTGGGGTGAGGGAACAGAGAAAAAAGCTCATTTAGGACCTGCACTTACGAAGGGGGTAGGCAGCTGTATATCAGGGAGTCAACCTTCTGAGAATAAAAACAGCTGGAGCTTGCTAAGGTAATTACACAGGGGAAAGGATAATGTACCGGGAACTCCTCAGAAGAATCTGATTTGTGGTGAGGGGAGAGAGATAAAAGCTCATTTAGTAACCACATGAACATGCTGCGTAGGTAGCTCTTTATCAGTAAATATCTCCACTGAGATTAAGAAAAGCAGTAGCTTAATAAATTAAGTACTTCCTGGTACGGTTACTGTACTGGTAACTCCCCAAAAGAATCTGGATTGTGGTGTGGGAACAGAGAAAAAAGCTCATTTAGGACCTGCACTTACAAAGTGGGTAGGCAGCTGTATATCAGGGAGTAAACCTTCTGAGAATAAAAACAGCTGGAGCTTGTTAAGGTAATTACACAGGGGAAAGGATAATGTACTGGGAACTCCTCAGAAGAATCTGATTTGTGGTGAGGGGAGAGAGATAAAAGCTCATTTAGGAACGACATGAACATGCTGCGTAGGTAGCTGCTAATCAGTAAATATCTCCACTGAGATTAAGAAAAGCAGTAGCTTAATAAATTAATTACTTCCTGGTATGGTTACTGTACTGGTAACTCCCCAAAAGAATCTGGATTGTGGTGAGAAAACAGAGAAAAAAGCTCATTTAGGACCTGCACTTACGAAGGGGGTAGGCCACAGTATATCAGGCAGTAAACCTTCGGAGAATAAAAACAGCTGGAGCTTGTTAAGGTAATTACACAGGGGAAAGGATAATGTACTGGGAACTCCTCAGAAGAATCTGATTTGTGGTGAGGGGAGAGAGATAAATGCTCATTTAGGAACGACATGAACATGCTGCGTAGGTAGCTGTTTATCAGTAAATATCTCCACTGAGATTAAGAAAAGCAGTAGCTTAATAAATTAAGTACTTCCTGGTATGGTTACTGTACTGGTAACTCCCCAAAAGCATCTGGATTGTGGTGAGGGAACATCGAAAAAAGCTCATTTAGGACCTGCACTTACGAAGGGGGTAGGCAGCTGTATATCAGGGAGTAAACCTTCTGAGAATAAAAACAGCTGGAGCTTGTTAAGGTAATTACACAGGGGAAAGGATAATGTACTGGGAACTCCTCAGAAGAATCTGACTAGTGGTGAGGGGAGAGAGATAAAAGCTCATTTAGGAACGACATGAACATGCTGCGTAGGCAGCTGTATATCAGGGAGTATCCCTTCTGGGAATAAAAACAGCTGGAGCTTGTTAAGGTAATTACACAGGGGAAAGGATAATGTACTGGGAACTCCTCAGAAGAATCTGATTTGTGGTGAGGGAACAGAGAAAAAAGCTCATTTAGGAACTGCACTTACGAAGGGGGTAGGCAGCTGTATATCAGGGAGTAAACCTTCTGAGAATAAAAACAGCTGGAGCTTGTTAAGGTAATTACACAGGGGAAAGGATAATGTACTGGGAACTCCTCAGAAGAATCTGAATTGTGGTGAGGGGAGAGAGATAAAAGCTCATTTAGGAACGACATGAACATGATGCGTAGGTCCTGTTTATCAGTAAATATCTCCACTGAGATTAAGAAAAGCAGTAGCTTAATAAATTAAGTACTTCCTGGTATGGTTACTGTACTTGTAACTCCCCAGAAGAATCAGGATTGTGTCGAGGGAACAGAGAAAAAAGCTCACTTAGGACCTGCACTTACGAAGGGGGTAGGCAGCTGTATATCAGGGAGTAAACCTTCTGAGAATAAAAACAGCTGGAGCTTGTTAAGGTAATTACACAAGGGAAAGGATAATGTACTGGGAAATCCTCAGAAGAATCTGATTTGTGGTGAGGGGAGAGAGATAAAAGCTCATTTAGGAACGACATGAACATGCTGCGTAGGTAGCTGTTTATCAGTAAATATCTCCACTGAGATTAAGAAAAGCAGTAGCTTAATAAACTAAGTACTTCCTGGTATGGTTACTGTACTGGTAACTCCTCAAAAGAATCTGGATTGTGGTGAGGGAACAGAAAAAAAGCTCATTTAGGACCTGCACTTACGAAGGGGGTAGGCAGCTGTATATCAGGGAGTAAACCTTCTGAGAATAAAAACAGCTGGAGCTTGTTAAGGTAATTACACAAGGGAAAGGATAATGTACTGGGAAATCCTCAGAAGAATCTGATTTGTGGTGAGGGGAGAGAGATAAAAGCTCATTTAGGAACGACATGAACATGCTGCGTAGGTAGCTGTTTATCAGTAAATATCTCCACTGAGATTAAGAAAAGCAGTAGCTTAATAAACTAAGTACTTCCTGGTATGGTTACTGTAATGGTAACTCCTCAAAAGAATCTGGATTGTGGTGAGGGAACAGAGAAAAAAGCTCATTTAGGACCTGCACTTACGAAGGGGGTAGGCAGCTGTATATCAGGGAGTAAACTTTCTGAGAATAAAAACAGCTGGAGCTTGTTAAGGTAATTACACAGGGGAAAGGATAATGTACTGGGAACTCCTCAGAAGAATCTGATTTGTGGTGACGGGAGAGAGATAAAAGCTCATTTAGGAACGACATGAACATGCTGCGTACGTAGCTGTTTATCAGAAAATATCTCCACTGAGATTAAGAAAAGCAGGAGCTTAATAATTTAAGTACTTCCTGGTTTGGTTACTGTACTGGTAACTCCCCAAAAGAATCTGGATTGTGGTGAGGGAACAGAGAAAAAAGCACATTTAGGACCTGCACTTACGAAGGGGGTAGGCAGCTGTATATCAGGGAGTAAACCTTCTGAGAATAAAAACAGCTGGAGCTTGTTAAGGTAATTACACAGGGGAAAGGATAATGTACTGGGAACTCCTCAGAAGAATCTGATTTGTGGTGAGCGGAGAGAGATAAAAGCTCATTTAGGAACGACATGAACATGCTGCGTAGGTAGCTGTTTATCAGTAAATATCTACACTGAGATTAAGAAAAGCAGTAGCTTAATAAATTAAGTACTTCCTGGTATGGTTACTGTACTGGTCACTCCCCAAAAGAATCTGGATTGTGGTGAGGGAACAGAGAAAAAAGCTCATTTAGGACCTGCACTTACGAAGGGGGTAGGCAGCTGTATATCAGGGAGTAAACCTTCTGAGAATAAAAACAGCTGGAGCTTGTTAAGGTAATTACACAGGGGAAAGGATAATGTACTCGGAAGTAATCAGAAGAATCTGATTTGTGGTGAGGGGAGAGAGATAAAAGCTCATTTGAGAACGACATGAACATGCTGCGTACGTAGTTGTTTATCAGTAAATATCTCCACTGAGATTAAGAAAAGCAGTAGCTTAATAAATTAAGTACTTCCTGGTATGGTAACTGTACTGGCAACTCCGCAAAAGAATCTGGATTGTGGTGAGGGAACAGAGAATAATGCTCATTTACGACCTGCACTTACGAAGGGGGTAGGGAGATGTATATCAGGGAGTAAACCTTCTGAGAATAAAAACAGCTGGAGCTTGTTAAGGTAATTACACAGGGGAAAGGATAATATACTGGGAACTCCTCAGAAGAATCTGATTTGTGGTGAGGGAACAGAGAAAAAAGCTCATTTAGGACCTGCACTTACGAAGGGGGTAGGCAGCTGTATATCAGGGAGTAAACCTTCTGAGAATAAAAACAGCTGGAGCTTGTTAAGGTAAGTACACAGGGGAAAGGATAATGTACTGGGAACTCCTCAGAAGAATCTGATTTGTGGTGAGGGGAGAGAGATAAAAGCTCATTTAGGAACGACATGAACATGCTGCATACGTAGCTGTTTATCAGTAAATATCTCCACTGAGATTAAGAAAAGCAGTAGCTTAATAAATTAAGTACTTCCTGCTATGGATACTGTACTGGTAACTCCCCAAAAGAATCTGGATTGTGGTGAGGGAAAAGAGAAAAAAGCTCATTTAGGACCTGCACTTACGAAGGGGGTAGGCAGCAGTATATCAGGGAGTAAACCTTCTGTGAATAAAAACAGCTGGAGCTTGTTAAGGTAATTACACAGGGGAAAGGATAATGTACTGGGTACTCCTCAGAAGAATCTGATTTGTGGTGAGGGGAGAGAGATAAAAGCTCATTTAGGAACGACATGAACATGTTGCTTAGGAAGCTGTTTATCAGTAAATATCTCCACTGAGATTAAGAAAAGCAGTAGCTTAATAAATTAAGTACTTCCTGGTATGGTTACTGTACTGGTAACTCCCCCAAAGAATCTGGATTGTGGTGAGGGAACAGAGAAAAAAGCTCATTTAGGACCTGCTCTTACGAAGGGGGTAGGCAGCTGTATATCAGGGAGTAAACCTTCTGAGAATAAAAACAGCTGGAGCTTGTTAAGGTAATTACACAGGGGAAAGGATAATGTACTGGGAACTCCTCAGAAGAATCTGATTTGTGGTGAGGGAACAGAGAAAAAAGCTCATTTAGGAACTGCACTTACGAAGGGGGTAGGCAGCTGTATATCAGGGAGTAAACCTTCTGAGAATAAAAACAGCTGGAGCTTGTTAAGGTAATTACACAGGGGAAAGGATAATGTACTGGGAACTCCTCAGAAGAATCTGATTTGTGGTGAGGGGAGAGAGATAAAAGCTCATTTAGGAACGACATGAACATGATGCGTAGGTCCTGTTTATCAGTAAATATCTCCACTGAGATTAAGAAAAGCAGTAGCTTAATAAATTAAGTACTTCCTGGTATGGTTACTGTACTTGTAACTCCCCAGAAGAATCAGGATTGTGTCGAGGGAATAGAGAAAAAAGCTCACTTAGGACGACATGAACATGCTGCGTAGGTAGCTGTATATCAGGGAGTAAACCTTCTGAGAATAAAAACAGCTGGAGCTTGTTAAGGTAATTACACAAGGGAAAGGATAATGTACTGGGAAATCCTCAGAAGAATCTGATTTGTGGTGAGGGGAGAGAGATAAAAGCTCATTTAGGAACGACATGAACATGCTGCGTAGGTAGCTGTTTATCAGTAAATATCTCCACTGAGATTAAGAAAAGCAGTAGCTTAATAAACTAAGTACTTCCTGGTATGGTTACTCTACTGGTAACTCCTCAAAAGAATCTGGATTGTGGTGAGGGAACCGAAAAAAAGCTCATTTAGGACCTGCACTTACGAAGGGGGTAGGCAGCTGTATATCAGGGAGTAAACCTTCTGAGAATAAAAACAGCTGGAGCTTGTTAAGGTAATTACACAAGGGAAAGGATAATGTACTGGGAAATCCTCAGAAGAATCTGATTTGTGGTGAGGGAGAGAGATAAAAGCTCATTTAGGAACGACATGAACATGCTGCGTAGGTAGCTGTTTATCAGTAAATATCTCCACTGAGATTAAGAAAAGCAGTAGCTTAATAAACTAAGTACTTCCTGGTATGGTTACTGTACTGGTAACTCCTCAAAAGAATCTGGATTGTGGTGAGGGAACAGAGAAAAAAGCTCATTTAGGACCTGCACTTACGAAGGGGGTAGGCAGCTGTATATCAGCGAGTAAACTTTCTGAGAATAAAAAAGCAGAGCTTGTTAAGGTAATTACACAGGGGAAAGGATAATGTACTGGGAACTCCTCAGAAGAATCTGATTTGTGGTGACGGGAGAGAGATAAAAGCTCATTTAGGAACGACATGAACATGCTGCGTACGTAGCTGTTTATCAGAAAATATCTCCACTGAGATTAAGAAAAGCAGGAGCTTAATAATTTAAGTACTTCCTGGTTTGGTTACTGTACTGGTAACTCCCCAAAAGAATCTGATTGTGGTGAGGGAACAGAGAAAAAAGCACATTTAGGACCTGCACTTACGAAGGGGGTAGGCAGCTGTATATCAGGGAGTAAACCTTCTGAGAATAAAAACAGCTGGAGCTTGTTAAGGTAATTACACAGGGGAAAGGATAATGTACTGGGAACTCCTCAGAAGAATCTGATTTGTGGTGAGCGGAGAGAGATAAAAGCTCATTTAGGAACGACATGAACATGCTGCGTAGGTAGCTGTTTATCAGTAAATATCTCCACTGAGATTAAGAAAAGCAGTAGCTTAATAAATTAAGTACTTCACAGGTATGGTTACTGTACTGGTCACTCCCCAAAAGAATCTGAATTGTGGTGAGGGAACAGAGAAAAAAGCTCATTTAGGACCTGCACTTACGAAGGGGGTAGGCAGCTGTATATCAGGGAGTAAACCTTCTGAGAATAAAAACAGCTGGAGCTTGTTAAGGTAATTACACAGGGGAAAGGATAATGTACTCGGAAGTAATCAGAAGAATCTGATTTGTGGTGAGGGGAGAGAGATAAAAGCTCATTTGAGAACGACATGAACATGCTGCGTACGTAGTTGTTTATCAGTAAATATCTCCACTGAGATTAAGAAAAGCAGTAGCTTAATAAATTAAGTACTTCCTGGTATGGTAACTGTACTGGCAACTCCGCAAAAGAATCTGGATTGTGGTGAGGGAACAGAGAATAATGCTCATTTACGACCTGCACTTACGAAGGGGGTAGGGAGCTGTATATCAGGGAGTAAACCTTCTGAGAATAAAAACAGCTGGAGCTTGTTAAGGTAATTACACAGGGGAAAGGATAATATACTGGGAACTCCTCAGAAGAATCTGATTTGTGGTGAGGGAACAGAGAAAAAAGCTCATTTAGGACCTGCACTTACGAAGGGGGTAGGCAGCTGTATATCAGGGAGTAAACCTTCTGAGAATAAAAACAGCTGGAGCTTGTTAAGGTAAGTACACAGGGGAAAGGATAATGTACTGGGAACTCCTCAGAAGAATCTGATTTGTGGTGAGGGGAGAGAGATAAAAGCTCATTTAGGAACGACATGAACATGCTGCGTAGGTCCTGTTTATCAGTAAATATCTCCACTGAGATTAAGAAAAGTAGTAGCTTAATAAATTAAGTACTTCCTGGTATGGTTACTGTACTTGTAACTCCCCAGAAGAATCAGGATTGTGTCGAGGGAACAGAGAAAAAAGCTCACTTAGGACCTGCACTTACGAAGGGGGTAGGCAGCTGTATATCAGGGAGTAAACCTTCTGAGAATAAAAACAGCTGGAGCTTGTTAAGGTAATTACACAAGGGAAAGGATAATGTACTGGGAAATCCTCAGAAGAATCTGATTTGTGGTGAAGGGAGAGAGATAAAAGCTCATTTAGGAACGACATGAACATGCTGCGTAGGTAGCTGTTTATCAGTAAATGTCTCCACTGAGATTAAGGAAAGCAATAGCTTAATAAATTAAGTACTTCCTGGTATGGTTACTCTACTGGTAACTCCCCAAAAGAATCTGGATTGTGGTGAGGGTACAGAGAAAAAAGCTCATTTAGGACCTGCACTTACGAAGGGGGTAGGCAGCTGTATATCAAGGAGTAAACCTTCTGAGAATAAAAACAGCTGGACCTTGTTAAGGTAATTACACAGGGGAAAGGATAATGTACTGGGAACTCCTCAGAAGAATCTGATTTGTGGTGAGTGGAGAGAGATAAAAGCTTATTTAGGAACGACATGAACATGCTGCGTACGTAGCTGCTTATCAGTAAATATCTCCACTGAGATTAAGAAAAGCTGTAGCTTAATAAATTAAGTACTTCCTGCTATGGATACTGTACTGGTAACTCCCCAAAAGAATCTGGATTGTGGTGAGGGAACAGAGAAAAAAACTCATTTAGGACCTGCACTTACCAAGGGGGTAGGCAGCTGTATATCAGGGAGTAAACCTTCTGAGAATAAAAACAGCTGGAGCTTGTTAAGGTAATTACACAGGGGAAAGGATATTGTACTGGGAACTCCACAGAAGAATCTGATTTGTGGTGAGGGGAGAGAGATAAAAGCTCATTTAGGAACGACATGAACATGCTGCGTAGGTAGCTGTTTATCAGTAAATATCTCCACTGAGATTAAGAAAAGCAGTAGCTTAATAAATTAAGTACTTCCTGGTATGGTTACTGTACTGGTAACTCCCCAAAAGAATCTGCATTGTGGTGAGGGAACAGAGAAAAAAGCTCATTCAGGACCTGCACTTACGAAGGGGGTAGGCAGCTGTATATCACGGAGTAAACCT
>NW_025956521.1:0-49243 GCF_023159225.1 Perognathus longimembris pacificus
TGGGAACTCCTCAGAAGAATCTGATTTGTGGTGAGGGGAGAGAGATAAAAGCTCATTTAGGAACGACATGAACATGCTGCATAAGTAGCTCTTTATCAGTAAATATCTCCACTGAGATTAAGAAAAGTAGTAGCTTAATAAATTAAGTACTTCCTGTATGGTTACTGTACTGGTAACTCCCCAAAGAATCTGGATTGTGGTGAGGGAACAGAGAAAAAAGCTCATTTAGTACCTGCACTTACGAAGGGGGTAGGCAGCTGTATATCAGGAAGTAAACCTTCTGAGAATAAAAACAGCTGGAGCTTGTTAAGGTAATTACACAGGGGAAAGGATAATGTACTTGGAAATCCTCAGAAGAATCTGATCGTGGTGAGGGGAGAGAGATAAAAGCTCATTTAGGAACGACATGAACATGCTGCATAGGTAGCTGTTTATCAGTAAATATCTCCACTGAGATTAAGAAAAGCAGTAGCTTAATAAATTAAGTACTTCCTGGTATGGTTACTGTACTGGTAACTCCCCAAAAGAATCTGGATTGTGGTGAGGGAACAGAGAAAAAAGCTCAATTAGGAACTGCACTTACGAAGGGGGTAGGCAGCTGTATATCAGGGAGTAAACCTTCTGAGAATAAAAACAGCTGGAGCTTGTTAAGGTAATTACACAGGGGAAAGGATAATGTACTGCGAACTCCTCAGAAGAATCTGATTTGTGGTGAGGGGAGAGAGATAAAAGCTCATTTAGGAACGACATGAACATGCTGCGTAGGTAGCTGTTTATCAGTAAATATCTCCACTGAGATTAAGAAAAGCAGTAGCTTAATAAATTAAGTACTTCCTGGTATGGTTACTGTACTGGTAACTCCCCAAAAGAATCTGGATTGTGGTGAGGGAACAGAGAAAAAAGCTCATTTAGGACCTGCACTTACGAAGGGGGTAGGCAGCAGAATATCAGGGAGTAAACCTTCTGAGAATAAAAACAGCTGGAGCTTGTTAAGGTAATTACTCAGGGGAAAGGATAATGTACTGGGAACTCCTCAGAAGAATCTCATTCGTGGTGAGGGAGAGAGATAAAAGCTCATTTAGGAACGACGATGAACATGCTGCGTAGGTAGCTGTTTCTCAGTAAATATCTCCACTGAGATTAAGAAAAGCAGTAGCTTAATAAATTAAGTACTTCCTGGTATGGTTACTGTACTGGTAACTCCCAAAAAGAATCTGGATTTTGGTGAGGGAATGCAGAAAAAAGCTCATTTAGGACCTGCACTTACGAAGGGGGTAGGCAGCTGTATATCAGGGAGTAAACCTTCTGAGAATAAAAACAGCTGGAGCTTGTTAAGGGTAAATACACAGGGGAAAGGATAATGTACTGGGAACTCCTCAGAAGAATCTGATTTGTGGTGAGGGGAGAGAGATAAAAGCTCATTTAGGAACGACATGAACATGCTGCGTACGTAGCTGTTTATCAGTAAATATCTCCACTGAGATTAAGAAAAGCAGTAGCTTAATAAATTAAGTATTTCCTGGTATGGTTACTGTACTGGTAACTCCCCAAAAGAATCTGGATTGTGGTGAGGGAACAGAGAAAGAAGCTCATTTAGGACCTGCACTTACTCAGGGGGTAGGCAGCTGTATATCAGGGAGTAAACCTTCTGAGAATAAAAACACCTGGAGCTTTTTGAAGGTAATTACACAGGGGAAAGGATAATGTACTGGGAACTTCTCAGAAGAATCTGATTTGTGGTGAGGGGAGAGAGATAAAAGCTCATTATGAACGACATGAACATGCTGCGTACGTAGCTGTTTATCAGTGAATATCACCACTGAGATTAAGAAAAGCAGTAGCTTAATAAATTAAGTACTTCCTGGTATGGTTACTGTACTGGTAACTCCCCAAAAAAATCTGGATTGTGGTAAGGGAACAGAGGAAAAAGCTCATTTAGGACCTGCACTTACGAAGGGGGTAGGCAGCTGTATATCAGGAAGTAAACCTTCTGAGAATAAAAACAGCTGGAGCTTGTTAAGGTAATTACACAGGGAAAAGGATAATGTACTGGGAACTACTCAGAAGAATCTGATTTGTGGTGAGGGGAGAGAGATAAAAGCTCATTTAGGAACGACATGAACATGCTGCGTAGGTATCTGTTTATCAGTAAATATCTCCACTGAGATTAAGAAAAGCAGTAGCTTAATAAATTAAGTACTTCCTGTTATGGTTACTGTAGTGGTAACTCCCCAAAAGAATCTGGATTGTGGTGAGGGAACAGAGAAAAAAGCTCATTTACGACCTGCACTTACGCAGGGTTGTAGGCAGCTGTATATCAGGGAGTAAACCTTCTGAGAATAAAAACAGCTGGAGCTTGTTAGGTAATTACAAGGGGGAAAGGATAAAGTACTGGAACTCCTCAGAAGAATCTGATTTGTGGTGAGGGGAGAGAGATAAAAGCTCATTAGGAACGACATGAACATGCTGCGTAGGTAGCTGTTTATCAGTAAATATCTCCACTGAGATTAAGAAAAGCAGTAGCTTAATAAATTAAGTACTTCCTGGTATTGTTACTGTACTGGAAACTCCAAAAAAGGTATCTGGATTGTGGTGAGGGAACAGAGAAAAAAGCTCATTTATCACCTGCACTTAAGAAGGGAGTAGGCAGCAGTATATCAGGGAGTAAAACTTCTGAAAATAAAAACAGCTGGAGCTTGTTAAGGTAATTACACAGGGGAAAGGATAATGTACTGGAACTCCTCAGAAGAATCTGATTTGTGGTGAGGGGAGAGAGATAAAAGCTCATTTAGGAACGACATGAACATGCTGCGTAGGTAGCTGTTTATCAGTAAATATCTCCACTGAGATTAAGAAAAGCAGTAGCTTAATAAATTAAGTACTTCCTGGTATGGTTACTGTACTGGTAACTCCGCAAAAGATCTGAATTGTGGTGAGGGAACAGAGAAAAAAGCTCATTTACGACCTGCACTTACGAAGGGGGTAGGCAGCTGTATATCAGGGAGTAAACCTTCTGACAATAAAAACAGCTGGACCTTGTTAAGGTAATTACACAGGGGAAAGGATAATGTACTGGGAACTCCTCAGAAGAATCTGATTTGTGGTGAGGGGAGAGAGATAAAAGCTCATTTAAGAACGACATGAACATGCTGCATAGGTAGCTGTTTATCAGTAAATATCTCCACTGAGATTAAGAAAAACAGTAGCTTAATAAATTAAGTACTTCCTGGTATGGTTACTGTACTGGTAACTCCCCAAAAGAATCTGGATTGTGGTGAGGGAACAGAGAAAAAAGCTGATTTAGGACCTGCACTTACGAAGGGGGTAGGCAGCTGTATATCAGGGAGTATCGCTTCTGAGAATAAAAACAGCTGGAGCTTGTTAAGGTAATTACACAGAGGAAAGGATAATGTACTGGGAACTCCTCACAAGAATCTGATTTGTGATGACGGGAGAGAGATAAAAGCTCATTAAGGAACGACATGAACATGCTGCGTAGGTAGCTGTTTATCAGTAAATAACTCCACTGAGATTAAGAAAAGCAGTAGCTTAATAAATTAAGTACTTCCTGGTATGGTTACTGTACTGGTAACTCCCAAAAAGAATCTGGATTTTGGTGAGGGAATGCAGAAAAAAGCTCATTTAGGACCTGCACTTACGAAGGGGGTAGGCAGCTGTATATCAGGGAGTAAACCTTCTGAGAATAAAAACAGCTGGAGCTTGTTAAGGTAATACACAGGGGAAAGGATAATGTACTGGGAACTCCTCAGAAGAATCTGATTTGTGGTGAGGGGAGAGAGATAAAAGCTCATTTAGGAACGACATGAACATGCTGCGTACGTAGCTGTTTATCAGTAAATATCTCCACTGAGATTAAGAAAAGCAGTAGCTTAATAAATTAAGTATTTCCTGGTATGGTTACTGTACTGGTAACTCCCCAAAAGAATCTGGATTGTGGTGAGGGAACAGAGAAAGAAGCTCATTTAGGACCTGCACTTACTAAGGGGGTAGGCAGCTGTATATCAGGGAGTAAACCTTCTGAGAATAAAAACACCTGGAGCTTTTTAAGGTAATTACACAGGGGAAAGGATAATGTACTGGGAACTTCTCAGAAGAATCTGATTTGTGGTGAGGGGAGAGAGATAAAAGCTCATTTATGAACGACATGAACATGCTGCGTACGTAAGCTGTTTATCAGTGAATATCACCACTGAGATTAAGAAAAGCAGTAGCTTAATAAATTAAGTACTTCCTGGTATGGTTACTGTACTGGTAACTCCCCAAAAAGAATCTGGATTGTGGTGAGGGAACAGAGGAAAAAGCTCATTTAGGACCTGCACTTACGAAGGGGGTAGGCAGCTCTATATCAGGGAGTAAACTTTCTGAGAAGAAAAACAGCTGGAGCTTGATAAGGTAATTGCACAGGGGAAAGGATAATAAACTGGGAACTCCTCAGAAGAATCTGATTTGTGGTGAGGGAGAGAGATAAAAGCTCATTTAGGAACGACATGAACATGCTGCGTAGGTAGCTGTTTATCAGTAAATATCTCCACTGCATTAAGAAAAGCAGTAGCTTAATAAATTAAGTACTTCCTGGTACGGTTACTGTACTGGTAACTCCCCAAAAGAATCTGGATTGTGGTGAGGGAACTGAGAAAAAAGCTCATTTAGGACCTGCACTTACGAAGGGGGTAGGCAGCTGTATATCAGGGAGTAAACTTTCTGAGAATAAAAACAGCTGGAGCTTGTTAAGGTAATTACACAGGGGAAAGGATAATACTGGGAACTCCTCAGAAGAATCTGATTTGTGGTGAGGGGAGAGAGATAAAAGCTCATTTAGGAACGACATGAACATGCTGCGTAGGTAGCTGTTTATCAGTAAATATCTCCACTGAGATTAAGAAAAGCAGTAGCTTAATAAATTAATTACTTCCTGGTATGGTTCCTGTACTGGTAACTCCCCAAAAGAATCTGGATTGTGGTGAGGGAACAGAGAAAAAAGCTCATTTACGACCTGCACTTACGCAGGGGTAGGCAGCTGTATATCAGGGAGTAAACCTTCTGAGAATAAAAACAGCTGGAGCTTTTTAAGGTAATTACACAGGGGAAAGGATAATGTACTGGGAACTCCTCAGAAGAATCTGATTTGTGGTGAGGGAGAGAGATAAAAGCTCATTTAGGAACGACATGAACATTCTGCGTAGGTAGCTGTTTATCAGTAAATATCTCCACTGAGATTAAGAAAAGCAGTAGCTTAATAAATTAAGTACTTCCTGGTATGGATACAGTACTGGAAACTCCCCAAAAGAATCTGGATTGTGGTGAGGGAACAGAGAAAAAAGCTCATTTAGGACCTCACTTAGAAGTGGGTAGGCAGCTGTATATCAGGGAGTAAAACTTCTGAGAATAAAAACAGCTGGAGCTTGTTAGGTATTACACAGGGAAAGGATAATGTACTGGGAACTCCTCAGAAGAATCTGATTTGTGGTGAGGGGAGAGAGATAAAAGCTCATTTAGGAACGACATGAACATGCTGCGTAGGTAGCTGTTTATCAGTAAATATCTCCACTGAGATTAATAAAAGCAGTAGCTTAATAAATGAAGTACTTCCTGGTATGGATACTGTACTGGTAACTCCGCAGAAGAATCTGATTGTGGTGAGGGAACAGAGAAAAAAGCTCATTTAGGACCTGCACTTACGAAGGGGGTAGGCAGCTGTATATCAGGGAGTAAACCTTCTGACAATAAAAACAGCTGGAGCTTGTTAAGGTAATTACACAGGGGAAAGGATAATGTACTGGGAACTCCTCAGAAGAATCTGATTTGTGGTGAGGGAGAGAGATAAAAGCTCATTTAGGAACGACATGAACATGCTGCGTAGGTAGCTGTTTATCAGTAAATATCTCCACTGAGATTAAGAAAAGCAGTAGCTTAATAAATTAAGTACTTCCTGGTATGGTTACTGTACTGGTAACTCCCCAAAAGAATCTGGATTGTGGTGAGGGAACAGAGAAAAAATCTCATTTAGAACCTGCACTTCGAAGGGGGTAGGCAGCTGTATATCAGGGAGTAAACCATCTGAGAATAAAAACAGCTGGAGCTTGTTAAGGTAATTACACAGGGGAAAGGATAATGTACTGGGAACTCCTCAGAAGAATCTGATTCGTGGTGAGGGGAGAGAGATAAAAGCTCATTTAGGAACATGAACATGCTGCGTAGGTAGCTGTTTATCAGTAAATATCTCCACTGAGATTAAGAAAAGCAGTAGCTTAATAAATTAAGTACTTCCTGGTATGGTTACTGTACTGGTAACTCCCCAAAAGAATCTGGATTGTGGTGAGGGAACAGAGAAAAAAGCTCATTTAGGACCTGCACTTACGAAGGGGGTAGGCAGCTGTATATCAGGGAGTAAACCTTCTGAGAATAAAACAGCTGGAGCTTGTTAAGGTAATTACACAGGGGAAAGGATAATGTACTGGGAACTCCTCAGAAGAATCTGATTGTGGTGAGGGGAGAGAGATAAAAGCTCATTTAGGAATGACATGAACATGCTGCGTAGGTAGCTGTTTATCAGTAAATATCTCCACTGAGATTAAGAAAAGCAGTAGCTTAATAAATTAAGTACTTCCTGGTATGGTTACTGTACTGGTAACTCCCCAAAAGAATCTGGATTGTGGTGAGGGAACAGAGAAAAAAGCTCATTTAGAACCTGCACTTCGAAGGGGGTAGGTCAGCTGTATATCAGGGAGTAAACCTTCTGAGAATAAAAACAGCTGGAGCTTGTTAAGGTAATTACACAGGGGAAAGGATAATGTACTGGGAACAATTCAGAAGAATCTGATTTGTGGTGAGGGAGAGAGATAAAAGCTCATTTAGGAACGACATGAACATGCTGCGTAGGTAGCTGTTTATCAGTAAATATCTCCACTGAGATTAAGAAAAGCAGTAGCTTAATAAATTAAGTACTTCCTGGTATGGTTACTGTACTGGATAACTCCCCAAAAGAATCTGGATTGTGGTGAGGGAACAGAGAAAAAAGCTCATTTAGGACCTGCACTTCGAAGGGTGTAGGCAGCTGTATATCAGGGAGTAAACTTCTGAGAATAAAAACAGCTGGAGTTTGTTAAGGTAATTACACAGGGGAAAGGATAATGTACTGGGAACTCCTCAGAAGAATCTGATTTGTGGTGAGGGGAGAGAGATAAAAGCTCATTTAGGAACGACATGAACATGCTGCGTAAGGTAGCTCTTTATCAGTAAATATCTCCACTGAGATTAAGAAAACTAGTAGCTTAATAAATTAAGTACTTCCTGGTATGGTTACTGTACTGGTAACTCCCCAAAGAATCTGGATTGTGGTGAGGGAACAGAGAAAAAAGCTCATTTAGTACCTGCACTTACGAAGGGGGTAGGCAGCTGTATATCAGGAGTAAACCTTCTGAGAATAAAAACAGCTGGAGCTTGTTAAGGTAATTACACAGGGGAAAGGATAATGTACTGGAACTCCTCAGAAGAATCTGATTCGTGGTGAGGGGAGAGAGATAAAAGCTCATTTAGGAACGACATGAACATGCTGCGTAGGTAGCTGTTTATCAGTAAATATCTCCACTGAGATTAAGAAAAGCAGTAGCTTAATAAATTAAGTACTTCCTGGTATGGTTACTGTACTGGTAACTCCCCAAAAGAATCTGGATTGTGGTGAGGGAACAGAGAAAAAAGCTCAATTTAGGAACTGCACTTACGAAGGGGGTAGGCAGCTGTATATCAGGGAGTAAACCTTCTGAGAATAAAAACAGCTGGAGCTTGTTAAGGTAATTACACAGGGGAAAGGATAATGTACTGGAACTCCTCAGAAGAATCTGATTTGTGGTGAGGGGAGAGAGATAAAAGCTCATTTAGGAACGACATGAACATGCTGCGTAGGTAGCTGTTTATCAGTAAATATCTCCACTGAGATTAAGAAAAGCAGTAGCTTAATAAATTAAGTACTTCCTGGTATGGTTACTGTACTGGTAACTCCCCAAAAGAATCTGGATTGTGGTGAGGGAACAGAGAAAAAAGCTCATTTAGGACCTGCACTTACGAAGGGGGTAGGCAGCAGTATATCAGGGAGTAAACCTTCTGAGAATAAAAACAGCTGGAGCTTGTTAAGGTAATTACACAGGGGAAAGGATAATGTACTGGGAACTCCTCAGAAGAATCTGATTGTGGTGAGGGGAGAGAGATAAAAGCTCATTTAGGAACGACATGAACATGCTGCGTAGGTAGCTGTTTATCAGTAAATATCTCCACTGAGATTAAGAAAAGCAGTAGCTTAATAAATTAAGTACTTCCTGGTATGGTTACTTACTGGTAACTCCCCAAAAGAATCTGGATTGTGGTGAGGGAACAGAGAAAAAAGCTCATTTAGACCTGCACTTACGAAGGGGGTAGGCAGCTGTATATCAGGGAGTAAACCTTCTGAGAATAAAAACAGCTGGAGCTTGTTAAGGTAATTACACAGGGGAAAGGATAATGTACTGGGAACTTCAGAAGAATCTGATTTCTGGTGAGGGAGAGAGATAAAAGCTCATTTAGGAACGACATGAACATGCTGCGTAGGTAGCTGTTTATCAGTAAATATCTCCACTGAGATTAAGAAAAGCAGTAGCTTAATAAATTAAGTACTTCCTGGTATGGTTACTGTACTGGTAACTCCCCAAAAGAATCTGGATTGTGGTGAGGGAACAGAGAAAAAAGCTCATTTAGGACCTGCACTTACGAAGGGGGTAGGCAGCTGTATATCAGGGAGTAAACCTTCTGAGAATAAAAACAGCTGGAGCTTGTTAAGGTAATTACACAGGGGAAAGGATAATGTACTGGGAACTCCTCAGAAGAATCTGATTTGTGGTGAGGGGAGAGAGATAAAAGCTCATTTAGGAACGACATGAACATGCTGCGTAGGTAGCTGTTTATCAGTAAATATCTCCACTGAGATTAAGAAAAGCAGTAGCTTAATAAATTAAGTACTTCCTGGTATGGTTACTGTACTGGTAACTCCCCAAAAGAATCTGGATTGTGGTGAGGGAACAGAGAAAAAAGCTCATTTAGGACCTGCATTACGAAGGGGGTAGGCAGCTGTATATCAGGGAGTAAACCTTCAGAATAAAAACAGCTGGAGCTTTTTAAGGTAATTACACAGGGGAAAGGATAATGTACTGGGAACTCCTCAGAAGAATCTGATTTGTGGTGAGGGGAGAGAGATAAAAGCTCATTTAGGAACGACATGAACATGCTGCGTAGGTAGCTGTTTATCAGTAAATATCTCCACTGAGATTAAGAAAAGCAGTAGCTTAATAAATTAAGTACTTCCTGGTATGGTTACTGTACTGGTAACTCCCCAAAAGAATCTGGATTGTGGTGAGGGAACAGAGAAAAAAGCTCATTTAGGACCTGCACGTACGAAGGGGTAGGCAGCTGTATATCAGGGAGTAAACCTTCTGAGAATAAAAACAGCTGGAGCTTGTTAAGGTAATTACACAGGGGAAAGGATAATGTACTGGGAACTCCTCAGAAGAATCTGATTTGTGGTGAGGGGAGAGAGATAAAAGCTCATTTAGGAACGACATGAACATGCTGCGTAGGTAGCTGTTTTATCAGTAAATATCTCCACTGAGATTAAGAAAAGCAGTAGCTTAATAAATTAAGTACTTCCTGGTATGGTTACTGTACTGGTAACTCCCCAAAGAATCTGGATTGTGGTGAGGGAACAGAGAAAAAAGCTCATTTAGGACCTGCACTTACGAAGGGGGTAGGCAGCTGTATATCAGGGAGTAAACCTTCTGAGAATAAAAACAGCTGGAGCTTGTTAAGGTAATTACACAGGGGAAAGGATAATGTACTGGAACTCCTCAGAAGAATCTGATTCGTGGTGAGGGGAGAGAGATAAAAGCTCATTTAGGAACGACATGAACATGCTGCGTAGGTAGCTGTTTATCAGTAAATATCTCCACTGAGATTAAGAAAAGCAGTAGCTTAATAAATTAAGTACTTCCTGGTATGGTTACTGTACTGGTAACTCCCCAAAAGAATCTGGATTGTGGTGAGGGAACAGAGAAAAAAGCTCATTTAGGACTGCACTTACGAAGGGGGTAGGCAGCTGTATATCAGGGAGTAAACCTTTGAGAATAAAAACAGCTGGAGCTTGTTAAGGTAATTACACAGGGGAAAGGTATAATGTACTGGAACTCCTCAGAAGAATCTGATTTGTGGTGAGGGGAGAGAGATAAAAGCTCATTTAGGAACGACATGAACATGCTGCGTAGGTAGCTGTTTATCAGTAAATATCTCCACTGAGATTAAGAAAAGCAGTAGCTTAATAAATTAAGTACTTCCTGGTATGGTTACTGTACTGGTAACTCCCCAAAAGAATCTGGATTGTGGTGAGGGAACTGAGAAAAAAGCTCATTTAGGACCTGCACTTACGAAGGGGGTAGGCAGCTGTATATCAGGGAGTAAACTTTCTGAGAATAAAAACAGCTGGAGCTTGTTAAGGTAATTACACAGGGGAAAGGATAATGTACTGGGAACTCCTCAGAAGAATCTGATTTGTGGTGAGGGGAGAGAGATAAAAGCTCATTTAGGAACGACATGAACATGCTGCGTAGGTAGCTGTTTATCAGTAAATATCTCCACTGAGATTAAGAAAAGCAGTAGCTTAATAAATTAAGTACTTCCTGGTATGGTTACTGTACTGGTACTCCCCAAAAGAATCTGGATTGTGGTGAGGGAACAGAGAAAAAAGCTCATTTACGACCTGCACTTACGCAGGGGTAGGCAGCTGTATATCAGGGAGTAAACCTTCTGAGAATAAAAACAGCTGGAGCTTGTTAAGGTAATTACACAGGGGAAAGGATAAAGTACTGGGAACTCCTCAGAAGAATCTGATTTGTGGTGAGGGGAGAGAGATAAAAGCTCATTTAGGAACGACATGAACATGCTGCGTAGGTAGCTGTTTATCAGTAAATATCTCCACTGAGATTAAGAAAAGCAGTAGCTTAATAAATTAAGTACTTCCTGGTATGGTTACTGTACTGGTAACTCCCCAAAAGAATCTGGATTGTGGTGAGGGAACAGAGAAAAAAGCTCATTTAGGAACTGCACTTAGAAGGGGTAGGCAGCTGTATATCAGGGAGTAAAACTTCTGAGAATAAAAACAGCTGGAGCTTGTTAAGGTAATTACACAGGGGAAAGGATAATGTACTGGAACTCCTCAGAAGAATCTGATTTGTGGTGAGGGGAGAGAGATAAAAGCTCATTTAGGAACGACATGAACATGCTGCGTAGGTAGCTGTTTATCAGTAAATATCTCCACTGAGATTAAGAAAAGCAGTAGCTTAATAAATAAGTACTTCCTGGTATGTTACTGTACTGGTAACTCCCAAAAGAATCTGATTGTGGTGAGGGAACAGAGAAAAAAGCTCATTTAGGACCTGCACTTCGAAGGGGGTAGGCAGCTGTATATCAGGGAGTAAACTTCTGAGAATAAAAACAGCTGGAGCTTGTTAAGGTAATTACACAGGGGAAAGGATAATGTACTGGGAACTCCTCAGAAGAATCTGATTTGTGGTGAGGGGAGAGAGATAAAAGCTCATTTAGGAACGACATGAACATGCTGCATAGGTAGCTGTTTATCAGTAAATATCTCCACTGAGATTAAGAAAAACAGTAGCTTAATAAATTAAGTACTTCCTGGTATGGTTACTGTACTGGTAACTCCCCAAAGAATCTGGATTGTGGTGAGGGAACAGAGAAAAAAGCTCATTTAGGACCTGCACATACGAAGGGGGTAGGCAGCTGTATATCAGGGAGTACCTTCTGAGAATAAAAACAGCTGGAGCTTGTTAAGGTAATTACACAGGGAAAGGATAATGTACTGGAACTCCTCAGAAGAATCTGATTGTGGTGAGGGGAGAGAGATAAAAGCTCATTTAGGAACGACATGAACATGCTGCGTAGGTAGCTGTTTATCAGTAAATATCTCCACTGAGATTAAGAAAAGCAGTAGCTTAATAAATTAAGTACTTCCTGGTATGGTTACTGTACTGGTAACTCCCCAAAAGAATCTGGATTGTGGTGAGGGAACAGAGAAAAAAGCTCATTTAGGACCTGCACTTCGAAGGGGTAGGCAGCTGTATATCAGGGAGTAAACCTTCTGAGAATAAAAACAGCTGGAGCTTGTTAAGGTAATTACACAGGGGAAAGGATAATGTACTGGGAACTCCTCAGAAGAATCTGATTTGTGGTGAGGGGAGAGAGATAAAAGCTCATTTAGGAACGACATGAACATGCTGCGTAGGTAGCTGTTTATCAGTAAATATCTCCACTGAGATTAAGAAAAGCAGTAGCTTAATAAATTAAGTACTTCCTGGTATGGTTACTGTACTGGTAACTCCCCAAAAGAATCTGGATTGTGGTGAGGGAACAGAGAAAAAAGCTCATTTAGGACCTGCACTTACGAAGGGGGTAGGCAGCTGTATATCAGGGAGTAAACCATCTGAGAATAAAAACAGCTGGAGCTTTTTAAGGTAATTACACAGGGGAAAGGATAATGTACTGGGAACTCCTCAGAAGAATCTGATTTGTGGTGAGGGGAGAGAGATAAAAGCTCATTTAGGAACGACATGAACATGCTGCGTAGGTAGCTGTTATCAGTAAATATCTCCACTGAGATTAAGAAAAGCAGTAGCTTAATAAATTAAGTACTTCCTGGTATGGATACTGTACTGGTAACTCCCCAAAAGAATCTGGATTGTGGTGAGGGAACAGAGAAAAAAGCTCATTTAGGACCTGCACTTACGAAGGGGGTAGGCAGCTGTATATCAGGGAGTAAACCTTCTGAGAATAAAAACAGCTGGAGCTTGTTAAGGTAATTACACAGGGGAAAGGATAATGTACTGGGAACTCCTCAGAAGAATCTGATTGTGGTGAGGGGAGAGAGATAAAAGCTCATTTAGGAACGACATGAACATGCTGCGTAGGTAGCTGTTTATCAGTAAATATCTCCACTGAGATTAAGAAAAGCAGTAGCTTAATAAATTAAGTACTTCCTGGTATGGATACTGTACTGGTAACTCCCCAGAAGAATCTGGATTGTGGTGAGGGAACAGAGAAAAAAGCTCATTTAGGACCTGCACTTACGAAGGGGGTAGGCAGCTGTATATCAGGGAGTAAACCTTCTGAGAATAAAAACAGCTGGAGCTTGATAAGGTAATTACACAGGGGAAAGGATAATGTACTGGGAACAATTCAGAAGAATCTGATTTGTGGTGAGGGGAGAGAGATAAAAGCTCATTTAGGAACGACATGAACATGCTGCGTAGGTAGCTGTTTATCAGTAAATATCTCCACTGAGATTAAGAAAAGCAGTAGCTTAATAAATTAAGTACTTCCTGGTATGGTTACTGTACTGATAACTCCCCAAAAGAATCTGGATTGTGGTGAGGGAACAGACAAAAAGCTCATTTAGGACCTGCACTTTCGAAGGGGTAGGCAGCTGTATATCAGGGAGTAAACTTTCTGAGAATAAAAACAGCTGGAGTTTGTTAAGGTAATTACACAGGGGAAAGGATAATGTACTGGGAACTCCTCAGAAGAATCTGATCATTGTGGTGAGGGGAGAGAGATAAAAGCTCATTTAGGAACGACATGAACATGCTGCGTAGGTAGCTCTTTATCAGTAAATATCTCCACTGAGATTAAGAAAAGCAGTAGCTTAATAAATTAAGTACTTCCTGGTACGGTTACTGTACTGGTAACTCCCCAAAAGAATCTGGATTGTGGTGAGGGAACAGAGAAAAAAGCTCATTTAGGACCTGCACTTACGAAGGGGGTAGGCAGCTGTATATCAGGGAGTAAACTTTCTGAGAATAAAAACAGCTGGAGCTTGTTAAGGTAATTACACAGGGGAAAGGATAATGTACTGGGAACTCCTCAGAAGAATCTGATTCGTGGTGAGGGGAGAGAGATAAAAGCTCATTTAGGAACGACATGAACATGCTGCGTAGGTAGCTGTTTATCAGTAAATATCTCCACTGAGATTAAGAAAAGCAGTAGCTTAATAAATTAAGTACTTCCTGGTATGGTTACTGTACTGGTAACTCCCCAAAAGAATCTGGATTGTGGTGAGGGAACAGAGAAAAAAGCTCATTTAGGACCTGCACTTACGAAGGGGGTAGGCAGCTGTATATCAGGGAGTAAACCTTGTGAGAATAAAAACAGCTGGAGCTTGTTAAGGTAATTACACAGGGGAAAGGATAATGTACTGGGAACTCCTCAGAAGAATCTGATTTGTGGTGAGGGGAGAGAGATAAAAGCTCATTTAGGAACGACATGAACATGCTGCGTAGGTAGCTGTTTATCAGTAAATATCTCCACTGAGATTAAGAAAAGCAGTAGCTTAATAAATTAAGTACTTCCTGGTATGGTTACTGTACTGATAACTCCCCAAAAGAATCTGGATTGTGGTGAGGGAACAGAGAAAAAAGCTCATTTAGGACCTGCACTTCGAAGGGGTAGGCAGCTGTATATCAGGGAGTAAACTTTCTGAGAATAAAAACAGCTGGAGCTTGTTAAGGTAATTACACAGGGGAAAGGATAATGTACTGGGAACTCCTCAGAAGAATCTGATTTGTGGTGAGGGGAGAGAGATAAAAGCTCATTTAGGAACGACATGAACATGCTGCGTAGGTAGCTCTTTATCAGTAAATATCTCCACTGAGATTAATAAAAGCAGTAGCTTAATAAATTAAGTACTTCCTGGTATGGTTACTGTACTGGTAACTCCCAAAAGAATCTGATTGTGGTGAGGGAACAGAGAAAAAAGCTCATTTAGGACCTGCACTTACGAAGGGGGTAGGCAGCTGTATATCAGGAAGTAAACCTTCTGAGAATAAAAACAGCTGGAGCTTGTTAAGGTAATTACACAGGGGAAAGGATAATGTACTGGGAACTCCTCAGAAGAATCTGATTTGTGGTGAGGGGAGAGAGATAAAAGCTCATTTAGGAACGACATGAACATGCTGCGTAGGTAGCTGTTTATCAGTAAATATCTCCACTGAGATTAAGAAAACAGTAGCTTAATAAATTAAGTACTTCCTGGTATGGTTACTGTACTGGTAACTCCCCAAAAGAATCTGGATTGTGGTGAGGGAACAGAGAAAAAAGCTCATTTAGGTCCTGCACTTACGAAGGGGGTAGGCAGCTGTATATCAGGGAGTAAACCTTCTGAGAATAAAAACAGCTGGAGCTTGTTAAGGTAATTACACAGGGGAAAGGATAATGTACTGGGAACTCCTCAGAAGAATCTGATTTGTGGTGAGGGGAGAGAGATAAAAGCTCATTTAGGTACGACATGAACATGCTGCGTAGGTAGCTGTTTATCAGTAAATATCTCCACTGAGATTAAGAAAAGCAGTAGCTTAATAAATTAAGTACTTCCTGGTATGGTTACTGTACTGGTAACTCCCCAAAAGAATCTGGATTGTGGTGAGGGAACAGAGAAAAAAGCTCATTTAGGACCTGCACTTACGAAGGGGGTAGGCAGCTGTATATCAGGGAGTAAACCTTCTGAGAATAAAAACAGCTGGAGCTTTTAAGGTAATTACACAGGGGAAAGGATAATGTACTGGGAACTCCTCAGAAGAATCTGATTTGTGGTGAGGGGAGAGAGATAAAAGCTCATTTAGGAACGACATGAACATGCTGCGTAGGTAGCTGTTATCAGTAAATATCTCCACTGAGATTAAGAAAAGCAGTAGCTTAATAAATTAAGTACTTCCTGGTATGGATACAGTACTGGTAACTCCCCAAAAGAATCTGGATTGTGGTGAGGGAACAGAGAAAAAGCTCATTTAGGACCTGCACTTACGAAGGGGGTAGGCAGCTGTATATCAGGGAGTAAACCTTCTGAGAATAAAAACAGCTGGAGCTTGTTAAGGTAATTACACAGGGGAAAGGATAATGTACTGGGAACTCCTCAGAAGAATCTGATTTGTGGTGAGGGGAGAGAGATAAAAGCTCATTTAGAACGACATGAACGTGCTGCGTAGGTAGCTGTTTTTCAGTAAATATCTCCACTGAGATTAAGAAAAGCAGTAGCTTAATAAATTAAGTACTTCCTGGTATGGTTACTGTACTGGTAACTCCCCAGAAGAATCTGGATTGTGGTGAGGGAACAGAGAAAAACTTCATTTAGGACCTGCACTTACGAAGGGGGTAGGCAGCTGTATATCAGGGAGTAAACCTTCTGAGAATAAAAACAGCTGGAGCTTGTTAAGGTAATTACACAGGGGAAAGGATAATGTACTGGGAACTCCTCAGAAGAATCTGATTTGTGGTGAGGGGAGAGAGATAAAAGCTCATTTAGGAACGACATGAACATGCTGCGTAGGTAGCTGTTTATCAGTAAATATCTCCACTGAGATTAAGAAAAGCAGTAGCTTAATGAATTAAGTACTTCCTGGTATGGTTACTGTACTGGTAACTCCCCAAAAGAATCTGGATTGTGGTGAGGGAACAGAGAAAAAAGCTCATTTAGGACCTGCACTTACGAAGGGGTAGGCAGCTGTATATCAGGGAGTAAACCTTTCTGAGAATAAAAACAGCTGGAGCTTGTTAAGGTAATTACACAGGGGAAAGGTATAATGTACTGGGAACTCCTCAGAAGAATCTGATTTGTGGTGAGGGGAGAGAGATAAAAGCTCATTTAGGAACGACATGAACATGCTGCGTAGGTAGCTGTTTATCAGTAAATATCTCCACTGAGATTAAGAAAAGCAGTAGCTTAATAAATTAAGTACTTCCTGGTATGGTTACTGTACTGGTAACTCCCCAAAAGAATCTGGATTGTGGTGAGGGAATAGAGAAAAAAGCTCATTTAGGACCTGCACTTACGAAGGGGGTAGGCAGCTGTATATCAGGGAGTAAACCTTCTGAGAATAAAAACAGCTGGAGCTTGTTAAGGTAATTACACAGGGGAAAGGATAATGTACTGGGAACTCCTCAGAAGAATCTGATTTGTGGTGAGGGGAGAGAGATAAAAGCTCATTTAGGAACGACATGAACATGCTGCGTAGGTAGCTGTTTATCAGTAAATATCTCCACTGAGATTAAGAAAAGCAGTAGCTTAATAAATTAAGTACTTCCTGGTATGGTTACTGTACTGGTAACTCCCCAAAAGAATCTGGATTGTGGTGAGGGAACAGAGAAAAAAGCTCATTTAGGACCTGCACTTACGAAGGGGGTAGGCAGCTGTATATCAGGGAGTAAACCTTCTGAGAATAAAAACAGCTGGAGCTTGTTAAGGTAATTACACAGGGGAAAGGATAATGTACTGGGAACTCCTCAGAAGAATCTGATTTGTGGTGAGGGGAGAGAGATAAAAGCTCATTTAGGAACGACATGAACATGCTGCGTAGGTAGCTGTTTATCAGTAAATATCTCCACTGAGATTAAGAAAAGCAGTAGCTTAATAAATTAAGTACTTCCTGGTATGGTTACTGTACTGGTAACTCCCCAAAAGAATCTGGATTGTGGTGAGGGAACAGAGAAAAAAGCTCATTTAGGACCTGCACTTAAGAAGGGGTAGGCAGCTGTATATCAGGGAGTAAACCTTCTGAGAATAAAAACAGCTGGAGCTTGTTATGGTAATTACACAGGGGAAAGGATAATGTACTGGGAACTCCTCAGAAGAATCTGATTTGTGGTGAGGGGAGAGAGATAAAAGCTCATTTAGGAACGACATGAACATGCTGCGTAGGTAGCTGTTTATCAGTAAATATCTCCACTGAGATTAAGAAAAGCAGTAGCTTAATAAATTAAGTACTTCCTGGTATGGTTACTGTACTGGTAACTCCCCAAAAGAATCTGGATTGTGGTGAGGGAACAGAGAAAAAGCTCATTTAGGACCTGCACTTACGAAGGGGGTAGGCAGCTGTATATCAGGGAGTAAACCTTCTGAGAATAAAAACAGCTGGAGCTTGTTAAGGTAATTACACAGGGGAAAGGATAATGTACTGGGAACTCCTCAGAAGAATCTGATTTGTGGTGAGGGGAGAGAGATAAAAGCTCATTTAGGAACGACATGAACATGCTGCGTAGGTAGCTGTTTATCAGTAAATATCTCCACTGAGATTAAGAAAAGCAGTAGCTTAATAAATTAAGTACTTCCTGGTATGGTTACTGTACTGGTAACTCCCCAAAAGAATCTGGATTGTGGTGAGGGAACAGAGAAAAAAGCTCATTTAGGACCTGCACTTACGAAGGGGGTAGGCAGCTGTATATCAGGGAGTAAACCTTCTGAGAATAAAAACAGCTGGAGCTTGTTAAGGTAATTACACAGGGGAAAGGATAATGTACTGGGAACTCCTCAGAAGAATCTGATTCGTTTGGTGAGGGGAGAGAGATAAAAGCTCATTTAGGAACGACATGAACATGCTGCGTAGGTAGCTGTTTATCAGTAAATATCTCCACTGAGATTAAGAAAAGCAGTAGCTTAATAAATTAAGTACTTCCTGGTATGGTTACTGTACTGGTAACTCCCCAAAAGAATCTGGATTGTGGTGAGGGAACAGAAAAAAGCTCATTTAGGACCTGCACTTACGAAGGGGGTAGGCAGCTGTATATCAGGGAGTAAACCTTCTGAGAATAAAAACAGCTGGAGCTTGTTAAGGTAATTACACAGGGGAAAGGATAATGTACTGGGAACTCCTCAGAAGAATCTGATTTGTGGTGAGGGGAGAGAGATAAAAGCTCATTTAGGAACGACATGAACATGCTGCGTAGGTAGCTGTTTATCAGTAAATATCTCCACTGAGATTAAGAAAAGCAGTAGCTTAATAAATTAAGTACTTCCTGGTATGGTTACTGTACTGGTAACTCCCCAAAAGAATCTGGATTGTGGTGAGGGAACAGAGAAAAAAGCTCATTTAGGACCTGCACTTACGAAGGGGTAGGCAGCTGTATATCAGGGAGTAAACCTTCTGAGAATAAAAACAGCTGGAGCTTGTTAAGGTAATTACACAGGGGAAAGGATAATGTACTGGGAACTCCTCAGAAGAATCTGATTTGTGGTGAGGGGAGAGAGATAAAAGCTCATTTAGGAACGACATGAACATGCTGCGTAGGTAGCTGTTTATCAGTAAATATCTCCACTGAGATTAAGAAAAGCAGTAGCTTAATAAATTAAGTACTTCCTGGTATGGTTACTGTACTGGTAACTCCCCAAAAGAATCTGGATTGTGGTGAGGGAACAGAGAAAAAAGCTCATTTAGGACCTGCACTTGAAGGGGGTAGGCAGCTGTATATCAGGGAGTAAACCTTCTGAGAATAAAAACAGCTGGAGCTTGTTAAGGTAATTACACAGGGGAAAGGATAATGTACTGGGAACTCCTCAGAAGAATCTGATTTGTGGTGAGGGGAGAGAGATAAAAGCTCATTTAGGAACGACATGAACATGCTGCGTAGGTAGCTGTTTATCAGTAAATATCTCCACTGAGATTAAGAAAAGCAGTAGCTTAATAAATTAAGTACTTCCTGGTATGGTTACTGTACTGGTAACTCCCCAAAAGAATCTGGATTGTGGTGAGGGAACAGAGAAAAAAGCTCATTTAGGACCTGCACTTACGAAGGGGGTAGGCAGCTGTATATCAGGAGTAAACCTTCTGAGAATAAAAACAGCTGGAGCTTGTTAAGGTAATTACACAGGGGAAAGGATAATGTACTGGGAACTCCTCAGAAGAATCTGATTTGTGGTGAGGGGAGAGAGATAAAAGCTCATTTAGGAACGACATGAACATGCTGCGTAGGTAGCTGTTTATCAGTAAATATCTCCACTGAGATTAAGAAAAGCAGTAGCTTAATAAATTAAGTACTTCCTGGTATGGTTACTGTACTGGTAACTCCCCAAAAGAATCTGGATTGTGGTGAGGGAACAGAGAAAAAAGCTCATTTAGGACCTGCACTTACGAAGGGGTAGGCAGCTGTATATCAGGGAGTAAACCTTCTGAGAATAAAAACAGCTGGAGCTTGTTAAGGTAATTACACAGAGGAAAGGATAATGTACTGGGAACTCCTCAGAAGAATCTGATTTGTGGTGAGGGAGAGAGATAAAAGCTCATTTAAGGAACGACATGAACATGCTGCGTAGGTAGCTGTTTATCAGTAAATATCTCCACTGAGATTAAGAAAAGCAGTAGCTTAATAAATTAAGTACTTCCTGGTATGGTTACTGTACTGGTAACTCCCCAAAAGAATCTGGATTGTGGTGAGGGAACAGAGAAAAAAGCTCATTTAGGACCTGCACTTACGAAGGGGGTAGGCAGCTGTATATCAGGGAGTAAACTTCTGAGAATAAAAACAGCTGGAGCTTGTTAAGGTAATTACACAGGGGAAAGGATAATGTACTGGGAACTCCTCAGAAGAATCTGATTTGTGGTGAGGGGAGAGAGATAAAAGCTCATTTAGGAACGACATGAACATGCTGCGTAGGTAGCTGTTTATCAGTAAATATCTCCACTGAGATTAAGAAAAGCAGTAGCTTAATAAATTAAGTACTTCCTGGTATGGTTACTGTACTGGTAACTCCCCAAAAGAATCTGGATTGTGGTGAGGGAACAGAGAAAAAAGCTCATTTAGGACCTGCACTTACGAAGGGGGTAGGCAGCTGTATATCAGGGAGTAAACTTCTGAGAATAAAAACAGCTGGAGCTTGTTAAGGTAATTACACAGGGGAAAGGATAATGTACTGGGAACTCCTCAGAAGAATCTGATTTGTGGTGAGGGGAGAGAGATAAAAGCTCATTTAGGAACGACATGAACATGCTGCGTAGGTAGCTGTTTATCAGTAAATATCTCCACTGAGATTAAGAAAAGCAGTAGCTTAATAAATTAAGTACTTCCTGGTATGGTTACTGTACTGGTAACTCCCCAAAAGAATCTGGATTGTGGTGAGGGAACAGAGAAAAAAGCTCATTTAGTGGAGCTTGTTAAGATAATTACACAGGGGAAAGGATAATGTACTGGGAACTCCTCAGAAGAATCTGATTGTGGTGAGGGGAGAGAGATAAAAGCTCATTTAGGAACGACATGAACATGCTGCGTAGGTAGCTGTTTATCAGTAAATATCTCCACTGAGATTAAGAAAAGCAGTAGCTTAATAAATTAAGTACTTCCTGGTATGGTTACTGTACTGGTAACTCCCCAAAAGAATCTGGATTGTGGTGAGGGAACAGAGAAAAAAGCTCATTTAGGACCTGCACTTACGAAGGGGGTAGGCAGCTGTATATCAGGGAGTAAACCTTCTGAGAATAAAAACAGCTGGAGCTTGTTAAGGTAATTACACAGGGAAAGGATAATGTACTGGAACTCCTCAGAAGAATCTGATTTGTGGTGAGGGGAGAGAGATAAAAGCTCATTTAGGAACGACATGAACATGCTGCGTAGGTAGCTGTTTATCAGTAAATATCTCCACTGAGATTAAGAAAAGCAGTAGCTTAATAAATTAAGTACTTCCGTGTATGGTTACTGTACTGGTAACTCCCCAAAAGAATCTGGATTGTGGTGTGGGAACAGAGAAAAAAGCTCATTTAGGACCTGCACTTACGAAGGGGGTAGGCAGCTGTATATCAGGGAGTAAACCTTCTGAGAATAAAAACAGCTGGAGCTTGTTAAGGTAATTACACAGGGGAAAGGATAATGTACTGGGAACTCCTCAGAAGAATCTCATTTGTGGTGAGGGGAGAGAGATAAAAGCTCATTTAGGAACGACATGAACATGCTGCATAGGTAGCTGTTTATCAGTAAATATCTCCACTGAGATTAAGAAAAGGAGTAGCTTAATAAATTAAGTACGTCCTGGTATGGTTACTGTACTGGTAACTCCACAAAAGAATCTGGATTGTGCTGAGGGAACAGAGAAAAAAGCTCATTTAGGACCTGCACTTACGAAGGGGGTAGGCAGCTGTATATCAGGGAGTAAACCTTCTGAGAATAAAAACAGCTGGAGCTTGTTAAGATAATTACACAGGGGAAAGGATAATGTACTGGGAACTCCTCAGAAGAATCTGATTTGTGGTGAGGGGAGAGAGATAAAAGCTCATTTAGGAACGACATGAACATGCTGCGTAGGTAGCTGTTTATCAGTAAATATCTCCACTGAGATTAAGAAAAGCAGTAGCTTAATAAATTAAGTCCTTCCTGGTATGGTTACTGTACTGGTAACTCCCCAAAAGAATCTGGATTGTGGTGAGGGAACAGAGAAAAAAGCTCATTTAGGACCTGCACTTACGAAGGGGGTAGGCAGCTGTATATCAGGGAGTAAACTTTCTGAGAATAAAAACAGCTGGAGCTTGTTAATGTAAGTACACAGGGGAAAGGATAATGTACTGGGAACTCCTCAGAAGAATCTGATTTGTGGTGAGGGGAGAGAGATAAAAGCTCATTTAGGAACGACATGAACATGCTGCATACGTAGCTGTTTATCAGTAAATATCTCCACTGAGATTAAGAAAAGCAGTAGCTTAATAAATTAAGTACTTCCTGGTATGGTTACTGTACTGGTAACTCCCCAAAAGAATCTGGATTGTGGTGAGGGAACAGAGAAAAAAGCTCATTTAGGACCTGCACTTACGAAGGGGGTAGGCAGCTGTATATCAGGGAGTAAACCTTCTGAGAATAAAAACAGCTGGAGCTTATTAAGGTAATTACACAGGGGAAAGGATAATGTACTGGGAACTCCTCAGAAGAATCTGATTTGTGGTGAGGGGAGAGAGATAAAAGCTCATTTAGGAACGACATGAACATGCTGCGTAGGTAGCTGTTTATCAGTAAATATCTCCACTGAGATTAAGAAAAGCAGTAGCTTAATAAATTAAGTACTTCCTGGTATGGTTACTGTACTGGTAACTCCCCAAAAGAATCTGGATTGTGGTGCGGAACAGAGAAAAAAGCTCATTTAGGACCTGCACTTACGAAGGGGGTAGGCAGCTGTATATCAGGGAGTAAACCTTCTCAGAATAAAAACAGCTGGAGCTTGTTAAGGTAATTACACAGGGGAAAGGATAATGTACTGGGAATAATTCTGAAGAATCTGATTTATGGTGAGCGGAGAGAGATAAAAGCTCATTTAGGAACGACATGAACATGCTGCGTAGGTAGCTGTTTATCAGTAAATATCTCCACTGAGATTAAGAAAAGCAGTAGCTTAATAAATTAAGTACTTCCTGGTATGGTTACTGTACTAGTAACTCCACAAAAGAATCTGGATTGTGGTGAGGGAACAGAGAAAAAAGCTCATTTAGGACCTGCACTTTCGGAGGGGGTAGGCAGCTGTATATCAGGGAGTAAACCTTCTGAGAATAAAAACAGCTGGAGCTTGTTAAGGTAATTACACAGGGGAAAGGATAATGTACTTGGAACTCCTCAGAAGAATCTGATTTGTGGTGAGGGGAGAGAGATAAAAGCTCATTTAGGAACGACATGAACATGCTGCGTAGGTAGCTGTTTATCAGTAAATATCTCCACTGAGATTAAGAAAAGCAGTAACTTAATAAATTAAGTACTTCCTGGTATGGTTACTGTACTGGTAACTCCCCAAAAGAATCTGGATTGTGGTGAGGGAACAGAGAAAAAAGCTCATTTAGGACCTGCACTTACGAAGGGGGTAGGCAGCTGTATATCAGGGAGTAAACCTTCTGAGAATAAAAACAGCTGGAGCTTGGTAAGGTAATTACACAGGGGAAAGGATAATGTACTGGGAACTCCTCAGAAGATTCTGATTTGTGGTGAGGGGAGAGAGATAAAAGCTCATTTAGGAACGACATGAACATGCTGCGTAGGTAGCTGTTTATCAGTAAATACCTCCACTGAGATTAAGAAAAGCAGTAGCTTAATAAATTAAGTACTTCCTGGTATGGTTACTGTACTGGTAACTCCCCAAAGAATCTGGATTGTGGTGAGGGAACAGAGAAAAAAGCTCATTTAGGACCTGCACTTACGAAGGGGGTAGGCAGCTGTATATCAGGAAGTAAACCATCTGAGAATAAAAACAGCTGGAGCTTGTTAAGGTAATTACACAGGGGAAAGGAAAATGTACTGGGAACTCCTCAGAAGAATCTGATTTGTGGTGAGGGGAGAGAGATATAAGCTCATTTAGGAACGACATGAACATGCTGCGTAGGTAGCTGTTTATCAGTAAATATCTCCACTGAGATTAAGAAAAGCAGTAGCTTAATAAATTAAGTACTTCCTGGTATGGTTACTGTACTGGTAACTCCCCAAAAGAATCTGGATTGTGGTGAGGGAACAGAGAAAAAAGCTCATTTAGGACCTGCACTTACGAAGGGGGTAGGCAGCTGTATATCAGGGAGTAAACCTTCTGAGAATAAAAACAGCTGGAGCTTGTTAAGGTAATTACACAGAGGAAAGGATAATGTACTGGGAACTCCTCAGAAGAATCTGGTTTGTGGTGAGGTGAGAGAGATAAAAGCTCATTTAAGAACGACATGAACATGCTGCATACGTAGCTGTTTTTCAGTAAATATCTCCACTGGGATTAAGAAAAGCAGTAGCTTAATAAATTAAGTACTTCCTGGTATGGTTACTGTACTGGTAACTCCCCAAAAGAATCTGGATTGTGGTGAGGGAACAGAGAAAAAAGCTCATTTAGGACCTGCACTTACGAAGGGGGTAGGCAGCTGTATATCAGGGAGTAAACATTCTGAGAATAAAAACAGCTGGAGCTTGTTAAGGTAATTACACAGGGGAAAGGATAATGTACGGGGAACTCCTCAGAAGAATCTGATTTGTGGTGAGGGGAGAGAGATAAAAGCTCATTTAGGAACGACATGAACATGCAGCGTAGGTAGCTGTTTATCAGTAAATATCTCCACTGAGATTAAGAAAAGCAGTAGGTTAATAAATTAAGTACTTCCTGGTATGGTTACTGTACTGGTAACTCCCCAAAAGAATCTGGATTGTGGCGAGGAAACCGAGAAAAAAGCTCATTTAGGACCTGCACTTACGAAGGGGGTAGGCAGCTGTATATCAGGGAGTAAACCTTCTGAGAATAAAAACAGCTATAGCTTGTTAAGGTAATTACAAAGGGGAAAGGATAATGTACTGGCAAATCCTCAGAAGAATCTGATTTGTGGTGAGGGGAGAGAGATAAAAGCTCATTTAGAAACGACAGGAATATGCTGCGTAGGTAGCTGTTTATCAGTAAATATCTCCACTGAGATTAAGAAAAGAAGTAGCTTAATAAATTAAGTACTTCCTGGTATGGTTACTGTACTGGTAACTCACCAAAAGAATCTGGATTGTGGTGAGGGAACAGAGAAAGAAGCTCATTTAGGACCTGCACTTACGAATGGGGTAGCCAGCTGTATATCAGGGAGTATCGCTTCTGAGAATAAAAACATCTGGAGCTTGTTAAGGTAATTACACAGGGGAAAGGATAATGTACTGGGAACTCCTCAGAAGAATCTGATTAGTTGTGAGGGGAGAGAGATAAAAGCTCATTTAGGAACGACAGGAACATGCTGCGTAGGTAGCTGTTTATCAGTAAATATCTCCACTGAGATTAAGAAAAGCAGTAGCTTAATAAATTAAGTACTTCCTGGTATGGTTACTGTACTGGTAACTCCCCAAAAGAATCTGGATTGTGGTGAGGGAACAGAGAAAAAAGCTCATTTAGGACCTGCACTTACGAAGGGGGTAGGCAGCTGTATATCAGGGAGTAAACCTTCTGAGAATAAAAACAGCTGGAGCTTGTTAAGGTAATTACACAGGGGAAAGGATAATGTACTGGGAACTCCTCAGAAGAATCTGATTTGTGGTGAGGGGAGAGAGATAAAAGCTCATTTAAGAATGCCATGAACATCCTGCGTAGGTAGCTGTTTATCAGTAAATATCTCCACTGAGATTAAGAAAAGCAGTAGCTTAATAAATTAAGTACTTCCGTGTATGGTTACTGTACTGGTAACTCCCCAAAAGAATCTGGATTGTGGTGTGGGAACAGAGAAAAAAGCTCATTTAGGACCTGCACTTACGAAGGGGGTAGGCAGCTGTATATCAGGGAGTAAACCTTCTGAGAATAAAAACAGCTGGAGCTTGTTAAGGTAATTACACAGGGGAAAGGATAATGTACTGGGAACTCCTCAGAAGAATCTCATTTGTGGTGAGGGGAGAGAGATAAAAGCTCATTTAGGAACGACATGAACATGCTGCATAGGTAGCTGTTTATCAGTAAATATCTCCACTGAGATTAAGAAAAGTAGTAGCTTAATAAATTAAGTACGTCCTGGTATGGTTACTGTACTGGTAACTCCACAAAAGAATCTGGATTGTGCTGAGGGAACAGAGAAAAAAGCTCATTTAGGACCTGCACTTACGAAGGGGGTAGGCAGCTGTATATCAGGGAGTAAACCTTCTGAGAATAAAAACAGCTGGAGCTTGTTAAGATAATTACACAGGGGAAAGGATAATGTACTGGGAACTCCTCAGAAGAATCTGATTTGTGGTGAGGGGAGAGAGATAAAAGCTCATTTAGGAACGACATGAACATGCTGCGTAGGTAGCTGTTTATCAGTAAATATCTCCACTGAGATTAAGAAAAGCAGTAGCTTAATAAATTAAGTACTTCCTGGTATGGTTACTGTACTGGTAACTCCCCAAAAGAATCTGGATTGTGGTGAGGGAACAGAGAAAAAAGCTCATTTAGGACCTGCACTTACGAAGGGGGTAGGCAGCTGTATATCAGGGAGTAAACTTTCTGAGAATAAAAACAGCTGGAGCTTGTTAATGTAAGTACACAGGGGAAAGGATAATGTACTGGGAACTCCTCAGAAGAATCTGATTTGTGGTGAGGGGAGAGAGATAAAAGCTCATTTAGGAACGACATGAACATGCTGCATACGTAGCTGTTTATCAGTAAATATCTCCACTGAGATTAAGAAAAGCAGTAGCTTAATAAATTAAGTACTTCCTGGTATGGTTACTGTACTGGTAACTCCCCAAAAGAATCTGGATTGTGGTGAGGGAACAGAGAAAAAAGCTCATTTAGGACCTGCACTTACGAAGGGGGTAGGCAGCTGTATATCAGGGAGTAAACCTGCTGAGAATAAAAACAGCTGGAGCTTATTAAGGTAATTACACAGGGGAAAGGATAATGTACTGGGAACTCCTCAGAAGAATCTGATTTGTGGTGAGGGGAGAGAGATAAAAGCTCATTTAGGAACGACATGAACATGCTGCGTAGGTAGCTGTTTATCAGTAAATATCTCCACTGAGATTAAGAAAAGCAGTAGCTTAATAAATTAAGTACTTCCTGGTATGGTTACTGTACTGGTAACTCCCCAAAAGAATCTGGATTGTGGTGCGGAACAGAGAAAAAAGCTCATTTAGGACCTGCACTTACGAAGGGGGTAGGCAGCTGTATATCAGGGAGTAAACCTTCTCAGAATAAAAACAGCTGGAGCTTGTTAAGGTAATTACACAGGGGAAAGGATAATGTACTGGGAATAATTCTGAAGAATCTGATTTATGGTGAGCGGAGAGAGATAAAAGCTCATTTAGGAACGACATGAACATGCTGCGTAGGTAGCTGTTTATCAGTAAATATCTCCACTGAGATTAAGAAAAGCAGTAGCTTAATAAATTAAGTACTTCCTGGTATGGTTACTGTACTAGTAACTCCACAAAAGAATCTGGATTGTGGTGAGGGAACAGAGAAAAAAGCTCATTTAGGACCTGCACTTTCGGAGGGGGTAGGCAGCTGTATATCAGGGAGTAAACCTTCTGAGAATAAAAACAGCTGGAGCTTGTTAAGGTAATTACACAGGGGAAAGGATAATGTACTTGGAACTCCTCAGAAGAATCTGATTTGTGGTGAGGGGAGAGAGATAAAAGCTCATTTAGGAACGACATGAACATGCTGCGTAGGTAGCTGTTTATCAGTAAATATCTCCACTGAGATTAAGAAAAGCAGTAACTTAATAAATTAAGTACTTCCTGGTATGGTTACTGTACTGGTAACTCCCCAAAAGAATCTGGATTGTGGTGAGGGAACAGAGAAAAAAGCTCATTTAGGACCTGCACTTACGAAGGGGGTAGGCAGCTGTATATCAGGGAGTAAACCTTCTGAGAATAAAAACAGCTGGAGCTTGTTAAGGTAATTACACAGGGGAAAGGATAATGTACTGGGAACTCCTCAGAAGAATCTGATTTGTGGTGAGGGGAGAGAGATAAAAGCTCATTTAGGAACGACATGAACATGCTGCGTAGGTAGCTGTTTATCAGTAAATATCTCCACTGAGATTAAGAAAAGCAGTAGCTTAATAAATTAAGTACTTCCTGGTATGGTTACTGTACTGGTAACTCCCCAAAAGAATCTGGATTGTGGTGAGGGAACAGAGAAAAAAGCTCATTTAGGACCTGCACTTACGAAGGGGGTAGGCAGCTGTATATCAGGGAGTAAACCTTCTGAGAATAAAAACAGCTGGAGCTTGTTAAGGTAATTACACAGGGGAAAGGATAATGTACTGGGAACTCCTCAGAAGAATCTGATTTGTGGTGAGGGGAGAGAGATAAAAGCTCATTTAGGAACGACATGAACATGCTGCGTAGGTAGCTGTTTATCAGTAAATATCTCCACTGAGATTAAGAAAAGCAGTAGCTTAATAAATTAAGTACTTCCTGGTATGGTTACTGTACTGGTAACTCCCCAAAAGAATCTGGATTGTGGTGAGGGAACAGAGAAAAAAGCTCATTTAGGACCTGCACTTACGAAGGGGGTAGGCAGCTGTATATCAGGGAGTAAACCTTCTGAGAATAAAAACAGCTGGAGCTTGTTAAGGTAATTACACAGGGAAAGGATAATGTACTGGGAACTCCTCAGAAGAATCTGATTTGTGGTGAGGTGAGAGAGATAAAAGCTCATTTAGGAACGACATGAACATGCTGCATACGTAGCTGTTTATCAGTAAATATCTCCACTGGAGATTAAGAAAAGCAGTAGCTTAATAAATTAAGTACTTCCTGGTATGGTTACTGTACTGGTAACTCCCCAAAAGAATCTGGATTGTGGTGAGGGAACAGAGAAAAAAGCTCATTTAGGACCTGCACTTACGAAGGGGGTAGGCAGCTGTATATCAGGGAGTAAACCTTCTGAGAATAAAAACAGCTGGAGCTTGTTAAGGTAATTACACAGGGGAAAGGATAATGTACTGGGAACTCCTCAGAAGAATCTGATTTGTGGTGAGGGGAGAGAGATAAAAGCTCATTTAGGAACGACATGAACATGCTGCGTAGGTAGCTGTTTATCAGTAAATATCTCCACTGAGATTAAGAAAAGCAGTAGCTTAATAAATTAAGTACTTCCTGGTATGGTTACTGTACTGGTAACTCCCCAAAAGAATCTGGATTGTGGTGAGGGAACGAGAAAAAAGCTCATTTAGGACCTGCACTTACGAAGGGGGTAGGCAGCTGTATATCAGGGAGTAAACCTTCTGAGAATAAAAACAGCTGGAGCTTGTTAAGGTAATTACACAGGGGAAAGGATAATGTACTGGAACTCCTCAGAAGAATCTGATTTGTGGTGAGGGGAGAGAGATAAAAGCTCATTTAGGAACGACATGAATATGCTGCGTAGGTAGCTGTTTATCAGTAAATATCTCCACTGAGATTAAGAAAAGCAGTAGCTTAATAAATTAAGTACTTCCTGGTATGGTTACTGTACTGGTAACTCCCAAAAGAATCTGGATTGTGGTGAGGGAACAGAGAAAAAGCTCATTTAGGACCTGCACTTACGAAGGGGGTAGGCAGCTGTATATCAGGGAGTAAATCGCTTCTGAGAATAAAAACAGCTGGAGCTTGTTAAGGTAATTACACAGGGGAAAGGATAATGTACTGGGAACTCCTCAGAAGAATCTGATTTGTGGTGAGGGGAGAGAGATAAAAGCTCATTTAGGAACGACAGGAACATGCTGCGTAGGTAGCTGTTTATCAGTAAATATCTCCACTGAGATTAAGAAAAGCAGTAGCTTAATAAATTAAGTACTTCCTGGTATGGTTACTGTACTGGTAACTCCCCAAAAGAATCTGGATTGTGGTGAGGGAACAGAGAAAAAAGCTCATTTAGGACCTGCACTTACGAAGGGGGTAGGCAGCTGTATATCAGGGAGTAAACCTTCTGAGAATAAAAACAGCTGGAGCTTGTTAAGGTAATTACACAGGGGAAAGGATAATGTACTGGGAACTCCTCAGAAGAATCTGATTTGTGGTGAGGGGAGAGAGATAAAAGCTCATTTAGAACGACATGAACATGCTGCGTAGGTAGCTGTTTATCAGTAAATATCTCCACTGAGATTAAGAAAAGCAGTAGCTTAATAAATTAAGTACTTCCTGGTATGGTTACTGTACTGGTAACTCTCCAAAAGAATCTGGATTGTGGTGAGGGAACAGAGAAAAAGCTCATTTAGGACCTGCACTTACGAAGGGGGTAGGCAGCTCTATATCAGGGAGTAAACCTTCTGAGAATAAAAACAGCTGGAGCTTGTTAAGGTAATTACACAGGGGAAAGGATAATGTACTGGGAACTCCTCAGAAGAATCTGATTTGTGGTGAGGGGAGAGAGATAAAAGCTCATTTAGGAACGACATGAACATGCTGCGTAGGTAGCTGTTTATCAGTAAATATCTCCACTGAGATTAAGAAAAGCAGTAGCTTAATAAATTAAGTACTTCCTGGTATGGTTACTGTACTGGTAACTCCCCAAAAGAATCTGGATTGTGGTGAGGGAACAGAGAAAAAAGCTCATTTAGGACCTGCACTTACGAAGGGGGTAGGCAGCTGTATATCAGGGAGTAAACCTTCTGAGAATAAAAACAGCTGGAGCTTGTTAAGGTAATTACACAGGGGAAAGGATAATGTACTGGGAACTCCTCAGAAGAATCTGATTTGTGGTGAGGGAGAGAGATAAAAGCTCATTTAGGAACGACATGAACATGCTGCGTAGGTAGCTGTTTATCAGTAAATATCTCCACTGAGATTAAGAAAAGCAGTAGCTTAATAAATTAAGTACTTCCTGGTATGGTTACTGTACTGGTAACTCCCCAAAAGAATCTGGATTGTGGTGAGGGAACAGAGAAAAAAGCTCATTTAGGACCTGCACTTACGAAGGGGGTAGGCAGCTGTATATCAGGGAGTAAACCTTCTGAGAATAAAAACAGCTGGAGCTTGTTAAGGTAATTACACAGAGGAAAGGATAATGTACTGGGAACTCCTCAGAAGAATCTGATTTGTGGTGAGGGGAGAGAGATAAAAGCTCATTTAGGAACGACATGAACATGCTGCGTAGGTAGCTGTTTATCAGTAAATATCTCCACTGAGATTAAGAAAAGCAGTAGCTTAATAAATTAAGTACTTCCTGGTATGGTTACTGTACTGGTAACTCCCCAAAAGAATCTGGATTGTGGTGAGGGAACAGAGAAAAAAGCTCATTTAGGACCTGCACTTACGAAGGGGGTAGGCAGCTGTATATCAGGGAGTAAACATTCTGAGAATAAAAACAGCTGGAGCTTGTTAAGGTAATTACACAGGGGAAAGGATAATGTACGGGGAACTCCTCAGAAGAATCTGATTTGTGGTGAGGGGAGAGAGATAAAAGCTCATTTAGGAACGACATGAACATGCAGCGTAGGTAGCTGTTTATCAGTAAATATCTCCACTGAGATTAAGAAAAGCAGTAGGTTAATAAATTAAGTACTTCCTGGTATGGTTACTGTACTGGTAACTCCCCAAAAGAATCTGGATTGTGGCGAGGGAACCGAGAAAAAAGCTCATTTAGGACCTGCACTTACGAAGGGGGTAGGCAGCTGTATATCAGGGAGTAAACCTTCTGAGAATAAAAACAGCTATAGCTTGTTAAGGTAATTACACAGGGGAAAGGATAATGTACTGGCAAATCCTCAGAAGAATCTGATTTGTGGTGAGGGGAGAGAGATAAAAGCTCATTTAGAAACGACAGGAATATGCTGCGTAGGTAGCTGTTTATCAGTAAATATCTCCACTGAGATTAAGAAAAGAAGTAGCTTAATAAATTAAGTACTTCCTGGTATGGTTACTGTACTGGTAACTCACCAAAAGAATCTGGATTGTGGTGAGGGAACAGAGAAAGAAGCTCATTTAGGACCTGCACTTACGAATGGGGTAGCCAGCTGTATATCAGGGAGTATCGCTTCTGAGAATAAAAACAGCTGGAGCTTGTTAAGGTAATTACACAGGGGAAAGGATAATGTACTGGGAACTCCTCAGAAGAATCTGATTAGTTGTGAGGGGAGAGAGATAAAAGCTCATTTAGGAACGACAGGAACATGCTGCGTAGGTAGCTGTTTATCAGTAAATATCTCCACTGAGATTAAGAAAAGCAGTAGCTTAATAAATTAAGTACTTCCTGGTATGGTTACTGTACTGGTAACTCCCCAAAAGAATCTGGATTGTGGTGAGGGAACAGAGAAAAAAGCTCATTTAGGACCTGCACTTACGAAGGGGGTAGGCAGCTGTATATCAGGGAGTAAACCTTCTGAGAATAAAAACAGCTGGAGCTTGTTAAGGTAATTACACAGGGGAAAGGATAATGTACTGGGAACTCCTCAGAAGAATCTGATTTGTGGTGAGGGGAGAGAGATAAAAGCTCATTTAGGAACGACATGAACATGCTGCGTAGGTAGCTGTTTATCAGTAAATATCTCCACTGAGATTAAGAAAAGCAGTAGCTTAATAAATTAAGTACTTCCTGGTATGGTTACTGTACTGGTAACTCTCCAAAAGAATCTGGATTGTGGTGAGGGAACAGAGAAAAAGCTCATTTAGGACCTGCACTTACGAAGGGGGTAGGCAGCTCTATATCAGGGAGTAAACCTTCTGAGAATAAAAACAGCTGGAGCTTGTTAAGGTAATTACACAGGGAAAGGATAATGTACTGGGAACTCCTCAGAAGAATCTGATTTGTGGTGAGGGGAGAGAGATAAAAGCTCATTTAGGAACGACATGAATATGCTGCGTAGGTAGCTGTTTATCAGTAAATATCTCCACTGAGATTAAGAAAAGAAGTAGCTTAATAAATTAAGTACTTCCTGGTATGGTTACTGTACTGGTAACTCCCAAAAGAATCTGGATTGTGGTGAGGGAACAGAGAAAAAAGCTCATTTAGGACCTGCACTTACGAATGGGGTAGGCAGCTGTATATCAGGGAGTAAATCGCTTCTGAGAATAAAAACAGCTGGAGCTTGTTAAGGTAATTACACAGGGGAAAGGATAATGTACTGGGAACTCCTCAGAAGAATCTGATTTGTGGTGAGGGGAGAGAGATAAAAGCTCATTTAGGAACGACATGAACATGCTGCGTAGGTAGCTGTTTATCAGTAAATATCTCCACTGAGATTAAGAAAAGCAGTAGCTTAATAAATTAAGTACTTCCTGGTATGGTTACTGTACTGGTAACTCCCCAAAAGAATCTGGATTGTGGTGAGGGAACAGAGAAAAAAGCTCATTTAGGACCTGCACTTACGAAGGGGGTAGGCAGCTGTATATCAGGGAGTAAACCTTCTGAGAATAAAAACAGCTGGAGCTTGTTAAGGTAATTACACAGGGGAAAGGATAATGTACTGGGAACTCCTCAGAAGAATCTGATTTGTGGTGAGGGGAGAGAGATAAAAGCTCATTTAGGAACGACATGAACATGCTGCGTAGGTAGCAGTTTATCAGTAAATATCTCCACTGAGATTAAGAAAAGCAGTAGCTTAATAAATTAAGTACTTCCTGGTATGGTTACTGTACTGGTAACTCTCCAAAAGAATCTGGATTGTGGTGAGGGAACAGAGAAAATAGCTCATTTAGGACCTGCACTTACGAAGGGGGTAGGCAGCTCTATTCAGGGAGTAAACCTTCTGAGAATAAAAACAGCTGGAGCTTTTTAAGGTAATTACACAAGGGAAAGGATAATGTACTGGGAACTCCTCAGAAGAATCTGATTTGTGGTGAGGGGAGAGAGATAAAAGCTCATTTAGGAACGACATGAACATGCTGCATACGTAGCTGTTTATCAGTAAATATCTCCAGTGAGATTAAGAAAAGCAGTACCTTAATAAATTAGGTACTCTACTCTCTGTATGGATACTGTACTGGTAACTCCCCAAAAGAATCTGGATTGTGGTGAGGGAACAGAGAAAAAAGCTCATTTGGGACCTGCACTTACGAAGGGGGTAGGCATCTGTATATCACGGAGTAAACCTTCTGAGAATAGAAACAGCTGGAGCTTGTTAAGGTAATTACACAGGGGAAAGGATAATGTACTGGGAATTCCTCAGAAGAATCTGATTTGTGGTGAGGAGAGAGAGATAAAAGCTCATTTAGGAACGACATGAACATGCTGCGTAGGTAGCAGTTTATCAGTAAATATCTCCACTGAGATTAAGAAAAGCAGTAGCTTAATAAATTAAGTACTTCCTGGTATGGTTACTGTACTGGTAACTCCCCAAAAGAATCTGGATTGTGGTGAGGGAACAGAGAAAAAAGCTCATTTAGGACCTGCACTTACGAAGGGGGTAGGCAGCTGTATATCAGGGAGTAAACCTTCTGAGAATAAAAACAGCTGGAGCTTGTTAAGGTAATTACACAGAGGAAAGGATAATGTACTGGGAACTCCTCAGAAGAATCTGATTTGCGGTGAGGGGAGAGAGATAAAAGCTCATTTAGGAACGACATGAACATGCTGCGTAGGTAGCTGTTTATCAGTAAATATCTCCACTGAGATTAAGAAAAGCAGTAGCTTAATAAATTAAGTACTTCCTGGTATGGTTACTGTACTGGTAACTCCCCAAAAGAATCTGGATTGTGGTGAGGGAACAGAGAAAAAAGCTCATTTAGGACCTGCACTTACGAAGGGGGTAGGCAGCTGTATATCAGGGAGTAAACATTCTGAGAATAAAAACAGCTGGAGCTTGTTAAGGTAATTACACAGGGGAAAGGATAATGTACGGGGAACTCCTCAGAAGAATCTGATTTGTGGTGAGGGGAGAGAGATAAAAGCTCATTTAGGAACGACATGAACATGCAGCGTAGGTAGCTGTTTATCAGTAAATATCTCCACTGAGATTAAGAAAAGCAGTAGGTTAATAAATTAAGTACTTCCTGGTATGGTTACTTTACTGGTAACTCCCCAAAAGAATCTGGATTGTGGCGAGGGAACCGAGAAAAAAGCTCATTTAGGACCTGCACTTACGAAGGGGGTAGGCAGCTGTATATCAGGGAGTAAACCTTCTGAGAATAAAAACAGCTATAGCTTGTTAAGGTAATTACACAGGGGAAAGGATAATGTACTGGCAAATCCTCAGAAGAATCTGATTTGTGGTGAGGGGAGAGAGATAAAAGCTCATTTAGAAACGACAGGAATATGCTGCGTAGGTAGCTGTTTATCAGTAAATATCTCCACTGAGATTAAGAAAAGAAGTAGCTTAATAAATTAAGTACTTCCTGGTATGGTTACTGTACTGGTAACTCACCAAAAGAATCTGGATTGTGGTGAGGGAACAGAGAAAGAAGCTCATTTAGGACCTGCACTTACGAATGGGGTAGCCAGCTGTATATCAGGGAGTATCGCTTCTGAGAATAAAAACAGCTGGAGCTTGTTAAGGTAATTACACAGGGGAAAGGATAATGTACTGGGAACTCCTCAGAAGAATCTGATTAGTTGTGAGGGGAGAGAGATAAAAGCTCATTTAGGAACGACAGGAACATGCTGCGTAGGTAGCTGTTTATCAGTAAATATCTCCACTGAGATTAAGAAAAGCAGTAGCTTAATAAATTAAGTACTTCCTGGTATGGTTACTGTACTGGTAACTCCCCAAAAGAATCTGGATTGTGGTGAGGGAACAGAGAAAAAAGCTCATTTAGGACCTGCACTTACGAAGGGGGTAGGCAGCTGTATATCAGGGAGTAAACCTTCTGAGAATAAAAACAGCTGGAGCTTGTTAAGGTAATTACACAGGGGAAAGGATAATGTACTGGGAACTCCTCAGAAGAATCTGATTTGTGGTGAGGGGAGAGAGATAAAAGCTCATTTAAGAACGACATGAACATCCTGCGTAGGTAGCTGTTTATCAGTAAATATCTCCACTGAGATTAAGAAAAGCAGTAGGTTAATAAATTAAGTACTTCCTGGTATGGTTACTGTACTGGTAACTCCCCAAAAGAATCTGGATTGTGGTGAGGGAACAGAGAAAAAAGCTCATTTAGGACCTGCACGTACGAAGGGGGTAGGCAGCTGTATATCAGGGAGTAAACCTTCTGAAAATAAAAACAGCTGGAGCTTGTTAAGGTAATTACACAGAGGAAAGGATAATGTACTGGGAACTCCTCAGAAGAATCTGATTTGTGGTGAGGGGAGAGAGATAAAAGCTCATTTAGGAACGACATGAACATGCTGCGTAGGTAGCAGTTTATCAGTAAATATCTCCACTGAGATTAAGAAAAGCAGTAGCTTAATAAATTAAGTACTTCCTGGTATGGTTACTGTACTGGTAACTCCCCAAAAGAATCTGGATTGTGGTGAGGGAACAGAGAAAAAAGCTCATTTAGGACCTGCACTTACGAAGGGGGTAGGCAGCTGTATATCAGGGAGTAAACCTTCTGAAAATAAAAACAGCTGGAGCTTGTTAAGGTAATTACACAGAGGAAAGGATAATGTACTGGGAACTCCTCAGAAGAATCTGATTTGCGGTGAGGGGAGAGAGATAAAAGCTCATTTAGGAACGACATGTACATGCTGCGTAGGTAGCTGTTTATCAGTAAATATCTCCACTGAGATTAAGAAAAGCAGTAGCTTAATAAATTAAGTACTTCCTGGTATGGTTACTGTACTGGTAACTCTCCAAAAGAATCTGGATTGTGGAGAGGGAACAGAGAAAATAGCTCATTTAGGACCTGCACTTACGAAGGGGGTAGGCAGCTCTATATCAGGGAGTAAACCTTCTGAGAATAAAAACAGCTGGAGCTTGTTAAGGTAATTACACAAGGGAAAGGATAATGTACTGGGAACTCCTCAGAAGAATCTGATTTGTGGTGAGGGGAGAGAGATAAAAGCTCATTTAGGAACGACATGAATATGCTGCATACGTAGTTGTTTATCAGTAAATATCTCCAGTGAGATTAAGAAAAGCAGTACCTTAATAAATTAGGTACTCTACTCCCTGTAAGGATACTGTACTGGTAACTCCCCAAAAGAATCTGGATTGTGGTGAGGGAACAGAGAAAAAAGCTCATTTAGGACCTGCACTTACGAAGGGGGTAGGCAGCTGTATATCAGGGAGTAAACATTCTGAGAATAAAAACAGCTGGAGCTTGTTAAGGTAATTACACAGGGGAAAGGATAATGTACGGGGAACTCCTCAGAAGAAACTGATTTGTGGTGAGGGGAGAGAGATAAAAGCTCATTTAGGAACGACATGAACATGCAGCGTAGGTAGCTGTTTATCAGTAAATATCTCCACTGAGATTAAGAAAAGCAGTAGGTTAATAAATTAAGTACTTCCTGGTATGGTTACTGTACTGGTAACTCCCCAAAAGAATCTGGATTGTGGCGAGGGAACCGAGAAAAAAGCTCATTTAGGACCTGCACTTACGAAGGGGGTAGGCAGCTGTATATCAGGGAGTAAACCTTCTGAGAATAAAAACAGCTATAGCTTGTTAAGGTAATTACACAGGGGAAAGGATAATGTACTGGCAAATCCTCAGAAGAATCTGATTTGTGGTGAGGGGAGAGAGATAAAAGCTCATTTAGGAACGACATGAACATGCTGCATACGTAGTTGTTTATCAGTAAATATCTCCAGTGAGATTAAGAAAAGCAGTACCTTAATAAATTAGGTACTCTACTCCCTGTATGGATACTGTACTGGTAACTCCCCAAAAGAATCTGGATTCTGGTGAGGGAACAGAGAAAAAAGCTCATTTAGGACCTGCACTTACGAAGGGGGTAGGCATCTGTATATCACGGAGTAAACCTTCTGAGAATAGAAACAGCTGGAGCTTGTTAAGGTAATTACACAGGGGAAAGGATAATGTACTGGGAATTCCTCAGAAGAATCTGATTTGTGGTGAGGGGAGAGAGATAAATGCTCATTTAGGAACGACATGAACATGCTGCGTAGGTAGCAGTTTATCAGTAAATATCTCCACTGAGATTAAGAAAAGCAGTAGCTTAATAAATTAAGTACTTCCTGGTATGGTTACTGTACTGGTAACTCCCCAAAAGAATCTGGATTGTGGTGAGGGAACAGAGAAAAAAGCTCATTTAGGACCTGCACTTACGAAGGGGGTAGGCAGCTGTATATCAGGGAGTAAACCTTCTGAAAATAAAAACAGCTGGAGCTTGTTAAGCTAATTACACAGAGGAAAGGATAATGTACTGGGAACTCCTCAGAAGAATCTGATTTGCGGTGAGGGGAGAGAGATAAAAGCTCATTTAGGAACGACATGAACATGCTGCGTAGGTAGCTGTTTATCAGTAAATATCTCCACTGAGATTAAGAAAAGCAGTAGCTTAATAAATTAAGTACTTCCTGGTATGGTTACTGTACTGGTAACTCTCCAAAAGAATCTGAATGGTGGTGAGGGAACAGAGAAAAAAGCTCATTTAGGACCTGCACTTAAGAAGGGGGTAGGCAGCTGTTTATCAGGGAGTAAACCTTCTGAGAATAAAAACAGCTGGAGCTTGTTAAGGTAATTACACAGGGTAAAGGATAATGTACTGGGAACTCCTCAGAAGAATCTGATTTGTGGTGAGGGGAGAGAGATAAAAGCTCATTTAGGAACGACATGAACATGCTGCGTAGGTAGCTGTTTATCAGTAAATATCTCCACTGAGATTAAGAAAAGCAGTAGCTTAATAAATTAAATACTTCCTGCTATGGATACTGTACTGGTAACTCCACAAAAGAATCTGGATTGTGGTGAGGGAACAGAGAGAATAGCTCATTAAGACCTGCACTTACGAAGGGGGTAGGCAGCTGTATATCAGGGAGTAAACCTTCTGAGAATAAAAACAGCTGGAGCTTGTTAAGGTAATTACACAGGGGAAAGGATAATGTACTGGGAACTCCTCAGAAGAATCTGATTTGTGGTGAGGGGAGAGAGAAAAAAGCTCATTTAGTAACGACATGAACATGCTGCGTAGGTAGCTGTTTATCAGTAAATATCTCCCCTGAGATTAAGAAAAGCAGTAGCTTAATGAGTTCAGCACCTCCTGGTATGGTTACTGTACTGGTAACTCCCCAAAAGAATCTGGATTGTGGTGAGGGAACAGAGAAAAAAGCTCATTTAGGACCTGCACTTACGAAGGGGGTAGCCAGCTGTATATCAGGGAGTATCGCTTCTGAGAATAAAAACATCTGGAGCTTGTTAAGGTAATTACACAGGGGAAAGGATAATGTACTGGGAACTCCTCAGAAGAATCTGATTAGTGGTGAGGGGAGAGAGATAAAAGCTCATTTAGGAACGACATGAACATGCTGCGTAGGTAGCTGTTTATCAGTAAATATCTCCACTGATATTAAGAAAAGCAATAGCTTAATAAATTAAGTACTTCCTGGTATGGTTACTGTACTGGTAACTCCCCAAAAGAATCTGGATTGTGGTGAGGGAACAGAGAAAAAAGCTCATTTAGGACCTGCACTTACGAAGGGGGTAGGCAGCTGTATATCAGGGAGTAAACCTTCTGAGAATAAAAACAGCTGGAGCTTGTTAAGGTAATTACACAGGGGAAAGGATAATGTACTGGGAACTCTTCAGAAGAATCTGATTTGTGGTGAGGGGAGAGAGATAAAAGCTCATTTAGGAACGACATGAACATCCTGCGTAGGTAGCTGTTTATCAGTAAATATCTCCACTGAGATTAAGAAAAGCAGTAGCTTAATAAATTAAGTACTTCCTGGTATGGTTACTGTACTGGTAACTCCCCAAAAGAATCTGGATTGTGGTGAGGGAACGGAGAAAAAAGCTCATTTAGGACCTGCACTTACGAAGGGGGTAGGCAGCTGTATATCAGGGAGTAAACCTTCTGAGAATAAAAACAGCGGGAGCTTGTTAAGGTAATTACACAGGGGAAAGGATAATGTACTGGAAACTCCTCAAAAGAATCTGATTTGTGGTGAGGGGAGAGACATAAAAGCTCATTTAGGAACGAAATGAACATGCTGCGTAGGTAGCTGTTTATCAGTAAATATCTCCACTGAGATTAAGAAAAGCAGTAGCATAATGAGTTCAGCACCTCCTGGTATGGTTACTGTACTGGTAACTCCCAAAAAGAATCTGGATTGTGGTGAGGGAACCGAGAAAAAAGCTCATTTAGGACCTGCACTTACGAAGGGGGTAGGCAGCTGTATATCAGGGAGTAAACCTTCTGAGAATAAAAACAGCTGGAGCTTGTTAAGGTAATTACACAGGGGAAAGGATAATGTACCGGGAACTCCTCAGAAGAATCTGATTTGTGGTGAGGGGAGAGAGATAAAAGCTCATTTAGGAACGACATGAATATGCAGCGTAGGTAGCTGTTCATCAGTAAATATCTCCACTGAGATTAAGAAAACCAGAAGCTTAATAAATTAAGTACTTCCTGGTATGGTTACTGTACTGGTAACACCCCCAAAAGAATCTGGATTGTGGTGAGGGAACTGAGAAAAAAGCTCATTTAGGACCTGCACTTACGAAGGGGGTAGGCAGCTGTATATCAGGGAGTAAACCTTCTGAGAATAAAAACAGCTGGAGCTTGTTAAGGTAATTACACAGGGGAAAGGATAATGTACTGGGAACTCCTCAGAAGAATCTGATTTGTGGTGAGGGGAGAGAGATAAAAGCTCATTTAGGAACGACATGAACATGCAGCGTAGGTAGCTGTTTATCAGTAAATATCTCCACTGAGATTAAGAAAAGCAGTAGGTTAATAAATTAAGTACTTCCTGGTATGGTTACTGTACTGGTAACTCCCCAAAAGAATCTGGATTGTGGTGATGGAACCGAGAAAAAAGCTCATTTAGGACCTGCACTTACGAAGGGGGTAGGCACCAGTATATCAGGGAGTAAACCTTCTGAGAATAAAAACAGCTGGAGCTTGTTAAGGTAATTACACAGGGAAAAGGATAATGTACTGGGAACTCCTCAGAAGAATCTGATTTGTGGTGAGGGGAGAGAGATAAAAGCTCATTTAGGAACGACATGAACATGCTGCGTAGGTAGCTGTTTATCAGTAAATATCTCCACTGAGATTAAGAAAAGCAGTAGCTGAATAAATTAAATACTTCCTGCTATGGATACTGTACTGGTAACTCCACAAAAGAATCTGGATTGTGGTGAGGGAACAGAGAGAATAGCTCATTAAGACCTGCACTTACGAAGGGGGTAGGCAGCTGTATATCAGGGAGTAAACCTTCTGAGAATAAAAACAGCTGGAGCTTGTTAAGGTAATTACACAGGGGAAAGGATAATGTACTGGGAACTCCTCAGAAGAATCTGATTTGTGGTGAGGGGAGAGAGAAAAAAGCTCATTTAGGAACGACATGAACATGCTGCGTAGGTAGCTGTTTATCAGTAAATATCTCCCCTGAGATTAAGAAAAGCAGTAGCTTAATGAGTTCAGCACCTCCTGGTATGGTTACTGTACTGGTAACTCCCCAAAAGAATCTGGATTGTGGTGAGGGAACAGAGAAAAAAGCTCATTTAGGACCTGCACTTACGAAGGGGGTAGGCAGCTGTATATCAGGGAGTAAACCTTCTGAGAATAAAAACAGCTGGAGCTTGTTAAGGTAATTACACAGGGGAAAGGATAATGTACGGGGAACTCCTCAGAAGAATCTGATTTGTGGTGAGGGGAGAGAGATAAAAGCTCATTTAGGAACGACATGAACATGCAGCGTAGGTAGCTGTTTATCAGTAAATATCTCCACTGAGATTAAGAAAAGCAGTAGCGTAATAAATTAAGTACTTCCTGGTATGGTTACTGTACTGGTAACTCCCCAAAAGAATCTGGATTGTGGTGAGGGAACCGAGAAAAAAGCTCATTTAGGACCTGCACTTACGAAGGGGGTAGGCAGCTGTATATCAGGGATTAAACCTTCTGAGAATAAAAACAGCTATAGCTTGTTAAGGTAATTACACAGGGGAAAGGATAATGTACTGGCAAATCCTCAGAAGAATCTGATTTGTGGTGAGGGGAGAGAGATAAAAGCTCATTTAGGAACGACAGGAATATGCTGCGTAGGTAGCTGTTTATCAGTAAATATCTCCACTGAGATTAAGAAAAGAAGTAGCTTAATAAATTAAGTACTTCCTGGTATGGTTACTGTACTGGTAACTCACCAAAAGAATCTGGATTGTGGTGAGGGAACAGAGAATGAAGCTCATTTAGGACCTGCACTTACGAAGGGGGTAGCCAGCTGTATATCAGCGAGTATCGCTTCTGAGAATAAAAACATCTGGAGCTTGTTAAGGTAATTACACAGGGGAAAGGATAATGTACTGGGAACTCCTCAGAAGAATCTGATTAGTGGTGAGGGGAGAGAGATAAAAGCTCACTTAGGAACGACATGAACATGCTGCGTAGGTAGCTGTTTATCAGTAAATATCTCCACTGAGATTAAGAAAAGCAGTAGCTTAATAAATTAAGTACTTCCTGGTATGGTTACTGTACTGGTAACTCCCCAAAAGAATCTGGATTGTGGTGAGGGAACAGAGAAAAAAGCTCATTTAGGACCTGCACTTACGAAGGGGGTAGGCAGCTGTATATCAGGGAGTAAACCTTCTGAGAATAAAAACAGCTGGAGCTTGTTAAGGTAATTACACAGGGGAAAGGATAATGTACTGGGAACTCCTCAGAAGAATCTGATTTGTGGTGAGGGGAGAGAGATAAAAGCTCATTTAGGAACGACATGAACATCCTGCGTAGGTAGCTGTTTATCAGTAAATATCTCCACTGAGATTAAGAAAAGCAGTAGCTTAATAAATTAAGTACTTCCTGGTATGGTTACTGTACTGGTAACTCCCCAAAAGAATCTGGATTGTGGTGAGGGAACGGAGAAAAAAGCTCATTTAGGACCTGCACTTACGAAGGGGGTAGGCAGCTGTATATCAGGGAGTAAACCTTCTGAGAATAAAAACAGCGGGAGCTTGTTAAGGTAATTACACAGGGGAAAGGATAATGTACTGGGAACTCCTCAAAAGAATCTGATTTGTGGTGAGGGGAGAGACATAAAAGCTCATTTAGGAACGACATGAACATGCTGCGTAGGTAGCTGTTTATCAGTAAATATCTCCACTGAGATTAAGAAAAGCAGGAGCATAATGAGTTCAGCACCTCCTGGTATGGTTACTGTACTGGTAACTCCCAAAAAGAATCTGGATTGTGGTGAGGGAACCGAGAAAAAAGCTCATTTAGGACCTGCACTTACGAAGGGGGTAGGCAGCTGTATATCAGGGAGTAAACCTTCTGAGAATAAAAACAGCTGGAGCTTGTTAAGGTAATTACACAGGGGAAAGGATAATGTACCGGGAACTCCTCAGAAGAATCTGATTTGTGGTGAGGGGAGAGAGATAAAAGCTCATTTAGGAACGACATGAACATGCAGCGTAGGTAGCTGTTCATCAGTAAATATCTCCACTGAGATTAAGAAAACCAGTAGCTTAATAAATTAAGTACTTCCTGGTATGGTTACTGTACTGGTAACACCCCCAAAAGATTCTGGATTGTGGTGAGGGAACTGAGAAAAAAGCTCATTTAGGACCTGCACTTACAAAGGGGGTAGGCAGCTGTATATCAGGGAGTAAACCTTCTGAGAATAAAAACAGCTGGAGCTTGTTAAGGTAATTACACAGGGGAAAGGATAATGTACTGGGAACTCCTCAGAAGAATCTGATTTGTGGTGAGGGGAGAGAGATAAAAGCTCATTTAGGAACGACATGAACATGCAGCGTAGGTAGCTGTTTATCAGTAAATATCTCCACTGAGATTAAGAAAAGCAGTAGGTTAATAAATTAAGTACTTCCTGGTATGGTTACTGTACTGGTAACTCCCCAAAAGAATCTGGATTGTGGTGAGGGAACCGAGAAAAAAGCTCATTTAGGACCTGCACTTACGAAGGGGGTAGGCAGCTATATATTAGGGAGTAAACCTTCTGAGAATAAAAACAGCTATAGCTTGTTAAGGTAATTACACAGGGAAAAGGGTAATGTACCGGGAACTCCTCAGAAGAATCTGATTTGTGTTGAGGGGAGAGAGATAAAATCTCATTTAGGAACGACAGGAATATGCTGCGTAGGTAGCTGTTTATCAGTAAATATCTCCACTGAGATTAAGAAAAGCAGTAGCTTAATAAATTAAGTACTTCCTGGTATGGTTACTGTACTGGTAACTCACCAAAAGAATCTGGATTGTGGTGAGGGAACAGAGAAAGAAGCTCATTTAGGACCTGCACTTACGAAGGGGGTAGCCAGCTGTATATCTGGGAGTATCGCTTCTGAGAATAAAAACATCTGGAGCTTGTTAAGGTAATTACACAGGGGAAAGGATAATGTACTGGGAACTCCTCAGAAGAATCTGATTAGTGGTGAGGGGAGAGAGATAAAAGCTCATTTAGGAACGACATGAACATGCTGCGTAGGTAGCTGTTTATCAGTAAATATCTCCACTGAGATTAAGAAAAGCAGTAGCTTAATAAATTAAGTACTTCCTGGTATGGTTACTGTACTGGTAACTCCCCAAAAGAATCTGGATTGTGGTGAGGGAACAGAGAAAAAAGCTCATTTAGGACCTGCACTTACGAAGGGGGTAGGCAGCTGTATATCAGGGAGTAAACCCTCCGAGAATAAAAACAGCTGGAGCTTGTTAAGGTAATTACACAGGGGAAAGGATAATGTACTGGGAACTCCTCAGAAGAATCTGATTTGTGGTGAGGGGAGAGAGATAAAAGCTCATTTAGGAACGACATGAACATCCTGCGTAGGTAGCTGTTTATCAGTAAATATCTCCACTGAGATTAAGAAAAGCAGTAGCTTAATAAATTAATTACTTCCTGGTATGGTTACTGTACTGGTAACTCCCCAAAAGAATCTGGATTGTGGTGAGGGAACGGAGAAAAAAGCTCATTTAGGACCTGCACTTACGAAGGGGGTAGGCAGCTGTATATCAGGGAATAAACCTTCTGAGAATAAAAACAGCGGGAGCTTGTTAAGGTAATTACACAGGGGAAAGGATAATGTACTGGGAACTCCTCAAAAGAATCTGATTTGTGGTGAGGGGAGAGAGATAAAAGCTCATTTAGGAACGACATGAACATGCTGCGTAGGTAGCTGTTTATCAGTAAATATCTCCACTGAGATTAAGAAAAGCAGTAGCATAATGAGTTCAGCACCTCCTGGTATGGTTACTGTACTGGTAACTCCCAAAAAGAATCTGGATTGTGGTGAGGGAACCGAGAAAAAAGCTCATTTAGGACCTGCACTTACGAAGGGGGTAGGCAGCTGTATATCAGGGAGTAAACCTTCTGAGAATAAAAACAGCTGGAGCTTGTTAAGGTAATTACACAGGGGAAAGGATAATGTACCGGGAACTCCTCAGAAGAATCTGATTTGTGGTGAGGGGAGAGAGATAAAAGCTCATTTAGGAACGACATGAACATGCAGCGTAGGTAGCTGTTCATCAGTAAATATCTCCACTGAGATTAAGAAAACCAGTAGCTTAATAAATTAAGTACTTCCTGGTATGGTTACTGTACTGGTAACACCCCCAAAAGATTCTGGATTGTGGTGAGGGAACTGAGAAAAAAGCTCATTTAGGACCTGCACTTACAAAGGGGGTAGGCAGCTGTATATCAGGGAGTAAACCTTCTGAGAATAAAAACAGCTGGAGCTTGTTAAGGTAATTACACAGGGGAAAGGATAATGTACTGGGAACTCCTCAGAAGAATCTGATTTGTGGTGAGGGGAGAGAGATAAAAGCTCATTTAGGAACGACATGAACATGCAGCGTAGGTAGCTGTTTATCAGTAAATATCTCCACTGAGATTAAGAAAAGCAGTAGGTTAATAAATTAAGTACTTCCTGGTATGGTTACTGTACTGGTAACTCCCCAAAAGAATCTGGATTGTGGTGAGGGAACCGAGAAAAAAGCTCATTTAGGACCTGCACTTACGAAGGGGGTAGGCAGCTATATATTAGGGAGTAAACCTTCTGAGAATAAAAACAGCTATAGCTTGTTAAGGTAATTACACAGGGGAAAGGGTAATGTACCGGGAACTCCTCAGAAGAATCTGATTTGTGTTGAGGGGAGAGAGATAAAATCTCATTTAGGAACGACAGGAATATGCTGCGTAGGTAGCTGTTTATCAGTAAATATCTCCACTGAGATTAAGAAAAGCAGTAGCTTAATAAATTAAGTACTTCCTGGTATGGTTACTGTACTGGTAACTCACCAAAAGAATCTGGATTGTGGTGAGGGAACAGAGAAAGAAGCTCATTTAGGACCTGCACTTACGAAGGGGGTAGCCAGCTGTATATCTGGGAGTATCGCTTCTGAGAATAAAAACATCTGGAGCTTGTTAAGGTAATTACACAGGGGAAAGGATAATGTACTGGGAACTCCTCAGAAGAATCTGATTAGTGGTGAGGGGAGAGAGATAAAAGCTCATTTAGGAACGACATGAACATGCTGCGTAGGTAGCTGTTTATCAGTAAATATCTCCACTGAGATTAAGAAAAGCAGTAGCTTAATAAATTAAGTACTTCCTGGTATGGTTACTGTACTGGTAACTCCCCAAAAGAATCTGGATTGTGGTGAGGGAACAGAGAAAAAAGCTCATTTAGGACCTGCACTTACGAAGGGGGTAGGCAGCTGTATATCAGGGAGTAAACCTTCCGAGAATAAAAACAGCTGGAGCTTGTTAAGGTAATTACACAGGGGAAAGGATAATGTACTGGGAACTCCTCAGAAGAATCTGATTTGTGGTGAGGGGAGAGAGATAAAAGCTCATTTAGGAACGACATGAACATCCTGCGTAGGTAGCTGTTTATCAGTAAATATCTCCACTGAGATTAAGAAAAGGAGTAGCTTACTAAATTAAGTACTTCCTGGTATGGTTACTGTACTGGTAACTCCCCAAAGAATCTGGATTTTGGTGAGGGAACAGAGAAAAAAGCTCATTTAGGACCTGCACTTACGAAGGGGGTAGGCAGCTGTATATCAGGGAGTAAACCATCTGAGAATAAAAACAGCTGGAGCTTGTTAAGGTAATTACACAGGGGAAAGGATAATGAACTGGGAACTCCTCAGAAGAATCTGATTTGTTGTGAGGGGAGAGAGATAAAAGCTCATTTATGAACGACATGAACATGCTGCGTAGGTAGCTGTTTATCAGTAAATATCTCCACTGGAATTAAGAAAAGCAGTAGCTTAATGAGTTCAGCACCTCCTGGTATGGTTACTGTACTGGTAACTCCCAAAACGAATCTGGATTGTGGTGAGGGAACCGAGAAAAAAGCTCATTTAGGACCTGCACTTACGAAGGGGGTATGCAGCTGTATATCAGGGAGTAAACCTTCTGAGAATAAAAACAGCTGGAGCTATTAAGGTAATTACACAGGGGAAAGGATAATGTACCGGGAACTCCTCAGAAGAATCTGATTTGTGGTGAGGGGAGAGAGATAAAAGCTCATTTAGGAACGAAATGAACATGCAGCGTAGGTAGCTGTTCATCAGTAAATATCTCCACTGAGATTAAGAAAAGCAGTAGCTTAATAAATTAAGTACTTCCTGGTATAGTTACTGTACTGGTAACTCCCCAAATAGAATCTGGATTGTGGTGAGGGAACAGAGAAAAAAGCTCATTTAGGACCTGCACTTACGAAGGGGGTAGGCAGCTGTATATCAGGGAGTAAACCTTCTGAGAATAAAAACAGCTGGAGCTTGTTAAGGTAATTACACAGGGGAAAGGATAATGTACTGGGAACTCCTCAGAAGAATCTGATTTGTGGTGAGGGGAGAGACATAAAAGCTCATTTAGGAACGACATGAACATGCAGCGTAGGTAGCTGTTTATCAGTAAATATCTCCACTGAGATTAAGAAAAGCAGTAGGTTAATAAATTAAGTACTTCCTGGTATGGTTACTGTACTGGTAACTCCCCAAAAGAATCTGGATTGTGGTGAGGGAACCGAGAAAAAAGCTCATTTAGGACCTGCACTTACGAAGGGGGTAGGCAGCTATATATTAGGGAGTAAACCTTCTGAGAATAAAAACAGCTATAGCTTGTTAAGGTAATTACACAGGGGAAAGGGTAATGTACCGGGAACTCCTCAGAAGAATCTGATTTGTGTTGAGGGGAGAGAGATAAAATCTCATTTAGGAACGACAGGAATATGCTGCGTAGGTAACTGTTTATCAGTAAATATCTCCACTGAGATTAAGAAAAGAAGTAGCTTAATAAATTAAGTACTTCCTGGTATGGTTACTGTACTGGTAACTCACCAAAAGAATCTGGATTGTGGTGAGGGAACAGAGAAAGAAGCTCATTTAGGACCTGCACTTACGAAGGGGGTAGCCAGCTGTATATCTGGGAGTATCGCTTCTGAGAATAAAAACATCTGGAGCTTGTTAAGGTAATTACACAGGGGAAAGGATAATGTACTGGGAACTCCTCAGAAGAATCTGATTAGTGGTGAGGGGAGAGAGATAAAAGCTCATTTAGGAACGACATGAACATGCTGCGTAGGTAGCTGTTTATCAGTAAATATCTCCACTGAGATTAAGAAAAGCAGTAGCTTAATAAATTAAATACTTCCTGCTATGGATACTGTACTGGTAACTCCACAAAAGAATCTGGATTGTGGTGAGGGAACAGAGAGAATAGCTCATTAAGACCTGCACTTACGAAGGGGGTAGGCAGCTGTATATCAGGGAGTAAACCTTCTGAGAATAAAAACAGCTGGAGCTTGTTAAGGTAATTACACAGGGGAAAGGATAATGTACTGGGAACTCCTCAGAAGAATCTGATTTGTGGTGAGGGGAGAGAGAAAAAAGCTCATTTAGGAACGAGATGAACATGCTGCGTAGGTAGCTGTTTATCAGTAAATATCTCCCTGAGATTAAGAAAAGCAGTAGCTTAATGAGTTC
>NW_025956522.1:0-32081 GCF_023159225.1 Perognathus longimembris pacificus
TCAGTAAATATCTCCACTGAGATAAGAAAGCAGTAGCTTAATAAATTAAGTAATTCTGGTATGGTTACTGTACTGGTAAACTCCCAAAAGAATCTGGATTGTGGAGAGGGAACAGAGAAAAAAGCTCATTTAGGACCCGCACTACGAAGGGGGTAGGCAGCTGTATATCAGGGAGTAAACCTTCTGAGAATAAAAACAGCTGGAGCTTGTTAAGGTAATTACACAGGGGAAAGGATAATGTACTGGGAACTCCTCAGAAGAATCTGATTTGTGGTGAGGGGAGAGAGATAAAAGCTCATCTAGGAACGACATGAACATGCTGCGTAGGTAGCTGTTTATCAGTAAATATCTCCACTGAGATTAAGAAAAGCCGTATCTTAATAAATTAAGTACTTCCTGGTATGGTTACTGTACTGGTAACTCCCCAAAAAAATCTGGATTGTGGTGAGGGAACAGAGAAAAAAGCTCATTTAAGACCTGCACTGTAGAAGGGGTAGGCAGCTGTATATCAGGGAGTAAACCTTCTGAGAATAAAAACAGCTGGAGCTTGTTTAGGTATTTACACAGGGGAAAGGATAATGTACTGGGAACAATTCAGAAGAATGTGATTTGGGTTGAGGGGAGAGGGATAAAAGCTCATTTAGGAACCACATGAACATGCTGCGTAGGTAGCTGTTTATCAGTAAATATCTCCACTGAGATTAAGAAAAGCAGTAGCTTAATAAATTAAGTACTTCCTGGTATGGTTACTGTACTGGTAACTCCACAAAATAATCTGGATTGTGGTGAGGGAACAGAGAAAAAATCTCATTTGGACCTGCATTTATGAAGGGGGTAGGCAGCAGTATATCAGGGAGTAAACCTTCTGAGAATAAAAACAGCTGGAGCTTGTTAAGGTAATTACACAGGGGAAAGGATAATGTAGTGGGAATACCTCAGAAGAATCTGATTTGTGGTGAGGGGAGAGTGATAAAAGCTCATTTAGGAACGACAGGAACATGCTGCGTACATAGCTGTTTATCAGTAAATATCTCCACTGAGATTAAGAAAAGCAGTAGCTTAATAAATTAAGTACTTCCTGGTATGGTTAATGTACTGGTAACTCCCCAAAAGAATCTGGATTGTGGTGAGGGAACAGAGAAAAAAGGTCATTTAGGACATGCACTTACGAAGGGGGTAGGCAGCTGTATATCAGGGAGTAAACCTCCTGAGAATAAAAACAGCTGGAGCTTGTTAAGGTAATTACACAGGGGAAAGGGTAATGTACCGGGAACTACTCAGAAGAATCTGATTTGTGGTGAGGGGAGAGAGATAAAAGCTCATTTAGGAACGACAGGAACATGCTGCGTACGTAGCTGCTTATCAGTAAATATCTCCACTGAGATTAAGAAAAGCAGTAGCTTAATAAATTAAGTACTTTCTGGTATGGTTACTGTACTGGTAACTCCCCAAAAGAATCTGGATTGTGGTGAGGGAACAGAGAAAAAAGCTCATTTAGGACCTGCACTTACGAAGGGGGTAGGCAGCTGTATATCAGGCAGTAAACATTCTGAGAATAAAAACAGCAGGAGATTATTAAGGTAATTACACAGGGGAAAGGATAATGTACTGGGAACTCCTCAGAAGAATCTGATTTGTGGTGAGGGGAGAGAGATAAAAGCTCATTTAGGAACGAAATGAACATGCTGCGTAGGTAGCTGTTTATCAGTAAATATCTCCACTGAGATTAAGAAAAGCAGTAGCTTAATAAATTAAGTACTTCCTGGTATGGTTACTGTACTGGTAACTCCCCAAAAGAATCTGGATTGTGGTGAGGGAAGAGAAAAAAGGTCATTTAGGACCTGCACTTACGAAGGGGGTAGGCAACTGTATATCAGGGAGTAAACCTTCTGAGAATAAAAACAGCTGGAGCATGTTAAGGTAATTACACCGGGGAAAGGATAATGTACTGGGAACTCCTCAGAAGAATCTGATTTGTGGTGAGGGGAGAGAGATAAAAGCTCATTTAGGAACGACAGGAACATGCTGCGTAGGTAGCTGTTTATCAGTAAATATCACCACTGAGATTAAGAAAAGCAGTAGCTTAATAAATTAAGTACTTCCTGGTATGGTTACTCTACTGGTAACTCCCCAAAAGAATCTGGATTGTGGTGAGGGAACAGAGAAAAAAGCTCATTTAAGACCTGCACTTTCGAAGGGGGTAGGCAGCTGTATATCAGGGAGTAAACCTTCTGAGATAAAAACAGCTGGAGCTTGTTAAGGAAATTACACAGGGGAAAGGATAATGTACTGGGAACTCCTCAGAAGAATCTGATTTGTGGTGAGGGGAGAGAGATAAAAGCTCATTTAGGAACGACATGAACATGCTGCGTAGGTAGCTGTTTATCAGTAAATATCTCCACTGAGATTAAGAAAAGCAGTAGCTTAATAAATTAAGTACTTCCTGGTATGGTTACTGTACTGTTAACTCCCCAAAAGAATCTGGATTGTGGTGAGGGAACAGAGAAAAAAGCTCATTTAGGACCTGCACTTACGAACGGGGTAGACAGATGTATATCAGGGAGTAAACCTTCTGAGAATAAAAACAGCTGGAGCTTGTTAAGGTAATTACACAGGGGAAAGGATAATGTACTGGGAACTCCTCAGAAGAATCTGATTTGTGGTGTGGGGAGAGAGATAAAAGCTCATTTAGGAACGACATGAACATGCTGCGTACGTAGCTGTTTATCAGTAAATATCTCCACTGAGATTAAGAAAAGCAGTAGCTTAATAAATTAATTACTTCCTGGTATGGTTACTGTACTGGTAACTCCCCAAAAGAATCTGGATTGTGGTGAGGAACAGAGAAAAAAGCTCATTAAGACCTGCACTTACGAAGAGGGTAGGCAGCTGTATATCAGGGATTAAACCTTCTGAGAATAAAAACACCTGGAGCTTGTTAAGGTAATTACACCGGGGAAAGGATAATGTACTGGGAACTCCTCAGAAGAATCTGATTTGTGGTGAGGGGAGAGAGATAAAATCTCATTTAGGAACGACATGAACATGCTGCGTAGGTAGCTGTTTATCAGTAAATATCTCCACTGAGATTAAGAAAAGCAGTAGCTTAATAAATTAAGTAATTCCTGGTATGGTTACTGTACTGGTAACTCCCCAAAAGAATCTGGATCGTGGTGAAGGAACAGAGAAAAAAGCTCATTTAGGACCTGCACTTACGAAGGGGGTAAGCAGCTGTATATCAGGGAGTAAACCTTCTGAGAATAAAAACAGCTGGAGCTTGTTAAGGTAATTACACAGGGGAAAGGATAATGTACTTGGAACTCCTCAGAAGAATCTGATTTGTGGTGATGGGAGAGAGATAAAAGCTCATTTAGGAACGACATGAACATGCTGCGTAGGTAGCTGTTTATCAGTAAATATCTCCACTGAGATTAAGAAAAGCAGAGGCTTAATAAATTAAGTACTTCCTGGTATGGTTACTGTACTGGTAACTCCCCAAAAGAATCTGGATTGTGGTGAGGGAACAGAGAAAAAAGCTCATTTAGGACCTGCAATTACGAAGGGGTAGGCAGCTGTATATCAGGGAGTAAACCTTCTGAGAATAAAAACAGCTGGAGCTTGTTAAGGTAATTACAAAGGGGAAAGGATAATGTACTGGGAACATATCAGAAGAATCTGATTTGTGGTGAGGGGAGAGAGATAAAAGCTCATTTAGGAACGACATGAACATGCTGCGTAGGTAGCTGTTTATCAGTAAATATCTCCACTGAGATTAAGAAAAGCAGTAGCTTAATAAATTAAGTACTTCCTGGTATGGTTACTGTACTGGTAACTCCCCAAAAGAATCTGGATTGTGGTGAGGGAAGAGAGAAAAAAGCTCATTTAGGACCTGCACTTACGAACGGGGTAGACAGCTGTATATCAGGGAGTAAACCTTCTGAGAATAAAAACAGCTGGAGCTTGTTAAGGTAATTACACAGGGGAAAGGATAATGTACTGGGAACTCCTCAGAAGAATCTGATTTGTGGTGTGGGGGAGAGAGATAAAAGCTCATTTAGGAACGACATGAACATGCTGCGTACGTAGCTGTTTATCAGTAAATATCTCCACTGAGATTAAGAAAAGCAGTAGCTTAATAAATTAATTACTTCCTGGTATGGTTACTGTACTGGTAACTCCCCAAAAGAATCTGGATTGTGGTGAGGCAACAGAGAAAAAAGCTCATTAAGACCTGCACTTACGAAGAGGGTAGGCAGCTGTATATCAGGGATTAAACCTTCTGAGAATAAAAACAGCTGTAGCTTGTTAAGGTAATTACACCGGGGAAAGGATAATGTACTGGGAACTCCTCAGAAGAATCTGATTTGTGGTGAGGAGAGAGAGATAAAATCTCATTTAGGAACGACATGAACATGCTGCGTAGGTAGCTGTTTATCAGTAAATATCTCCACTGAGATTAAGAAAAGCAGTAGCTTAATAAATTAAGTAATTCCTGGTATGGTTACTGTACTGGTAACTCCCCAAAAGAATCTGGATCGTGGTGAAGCAACAGAGAAAAAAGCTCATTTAGGACCTGCACTTACGAAGGGGGTAAGCAGCTGTATATCAGGGAGTAAACCTTCTGAGAATAAAAACAGCTGGAGCATGTTAAGGTAATTACACAGGGGAAAGGATAATGTACTTGGAACTCCAAGAAGAATCTGATTTGTGGTGATGGGAGAGAGATAAAAGCTCATTTAGGAACGACATGAACATGCTGCGTAGGTAGCTGTTTATCAGTAAATATCTCCACTGAGATTTAGAAAAGCAGAGGCTTAATAAATTAAGTACTTCCTGGTATGGTTACTGTACTGGTAACTCCCCAAAAGAATCTGGATTGTGGTGAGGGAACAGAGAAAAAAGCTCATATAGGACCTGCAATTACGAAGGGGTAGGCAGCTGTATATCAGGGAGTAAACCTTCTGAGAATAAAAACACCTGGAGCTTGTTAAGGTAATTACAAAGGGGAAAGGATAATGTACTGGGAACTCCTCAGAAGAATCTGATTTGTGGTAAGGGGAGAGAGATAAAAGCTCATTTAGGAACGACATGAACATGCTGCGTAGGTAGCTGTTTATCAGTAAATATCTCCACTGAGATTAAGAAAAGCAGTAGCTTAATAAATAAAGTACTTCCTGGTATGGTTACTGTACTAGTAACTCCCCAAAAGAATCTGGATGGTGGTGAGGGAACAGAGAAAAAAGCTCATTTAGGGCCTGCACTTACGAAGGGGGTAGACAGCTGTATATCAGGGAGTAAACCTTCTGAGAATAAAAGCAGCTGGAACTTGTTAAGGTAATTACACAGGGGAAAGGATAATGTACTGGGAACAATTCAGAAGAATCTGATTTGTGGTGAGGGGAGAGAGATAAAAGCTCATTTAGGAACGACATGAACATGCTGCGTAGGTAGCTGTTTATCAGTGAATATCTCCACTGAGATTAAGAAAAGCAGTAGCTTAATAAATTAAGTACTTCCTGCTGTGGATACTGTACTGGTAACGCCCCAAAGAATCTGGATTGTGGTGAGGGAACAGAGAGAAAAGCTCATTTAGGACCTGCAATTACGAAGGGGGTAAGCAGCTGTATATCAGGGAGTAAACCTTCTGAGAATAAAAACAGCTGGAGCTTGTTAAGGGAATTACACAGGGGAAAGGATAATGTACTGGGAACTCCTCAGAAGAATCTGATTTGTGGTGAGGGGAGAGAGATAAAAGCTCATTTAGGAACGAAATGAACATGCTGCGTAGGTAGCTGTTTATCAGTAAATATCTCCAATGAGATTAAGAAAAGCAGTAGCTTAATAAATAAAGTACTTCCTGGTATGGTTACTGTACTGGTAACTCCCCAAAAGAATCTGGATTGTGGTGAGGGAATAGAGAAAAAAGGTCATTTAGGACCTGCACTTACGAAGGGGGTAGGCAACTGTATATCAGGGAGTAAACCTTCTGAGAATGAAAACAGCTGGAGCATGTTAAGGTAATTACACCGGGGAAAGGATAATGTACTGGGAACTCCTCAGAAGAATCTGATTTGTGGTGAGGAGAGAGAGATAAAAGCTCATTTAGGAACGACATGAACATGCTGCGTAGGTAGCTGTTTATCAGTAAATATCTCCACTGAGATTAGAAAAGCAGTAGCTTAATAAATTAAGTACTTCCTGGTATGGTTACTGTACTGGTAACTCCCAAAAGAATCTGGATTGTGGTGAGGGAACAGAGAAAAAAGCTCATTTAGGACCTGCACTTACGAAGGGGGTAGGCAGCTCTATATCAGGGAGTAAACCTTCTGAGAATAAAAACAGCTGGAGCTTGTTAAGGTAATTACACAGGGGAAAGGATAATGTACTGGGAACTCCTCAGAAGAATCTGATTTGTGGTGAGGGGAGAGAGATAAAAGCTCATTTAGGAACTACATGAACATGCTGCGTAGGTAGCTGTTTATCAGTAAATATCTCCACTGAGATTAAGAAAAACAGTAGCTTAATAAATTAAGTTCTTCCTGGTATGGTTACTGTTCTGGTAACTCCCCAAAAGAATCTGGATTGTGGTGAGGAAACAGAGAAAAAAGCTCATTTAGGACCTGCAATTACGAAGGGGGTTGGCAGCTGTATATCAGGGAGTAAACCTTCTGAGATTAAAAACAGCTGGAGCTTGTTAAGGTAATTACACAGGGGAAAGGATAATGTACTGGGAAGTCCTCAGAAGAATCTGATTTGTGGTGAGGGGAGAGAGATAAAAGCTCATTTAGGCACGACATGAACATGCTGCGTAGGTAGCTGTTTATCAGTAAATATCTCCACTGAGATTAAGAAAAGCAGTAGCTTAATAAATTAAGTACTTCCTGGTATGGTTACTGTACTGGTAACTCCCAAAAGAATCTGGATTGTGGTGAGGAAACAGAGAAAAAAGCTCATTTAGGACCTGCACGTAGGAAGGGGGTAGGCAGCTCTATATCAGGGAGTAAACCTTCTGAGAATAAAAACAGCTGGAGCTTGTTAAGGTAATTAGACAGGGGAAAGGGTAATGTACCGGGAACTCCTCAGAAGAATCTGATTTGTGGTGAGGGGAGAGAGATAAAAGCTCATTTAGGAACGACAGGAACATGCTGCGTACATAGCAGTTTATCAGTAAATATCTCCACTGAGATTAAGAAAAGCAGTAGCTTAATAAATTAAGTACTTCCTGGTATGGTTACTGTTCTGGTAACTCCCCAAAAGAATCTGGATTGTGGTGAGGGAACAGAGAAAAAAGCTCATTTAGGACCTGCACTTACGAAGGGGGTAGGCAGCTGTATATCAGGGAGTAAACCTTTTGAGAATAAAAACAGCTGGAGCTTGTTAAGGTAATTACACAGGGGAAAGGATAATGTACTGGGAACTCCTCAGAAGAATCTGATTTGTGGTGAGGGTAGAGAGATAAAAGCTCATTTAGGAACGACATGAACATGCTGCGTAGGTAGCTGTTTATCAGTAAATATCTCCACTGAGATTAAGAAAAGCAGTCGCTTAATAAGTTCAGCACCTCCTGGTATGGTTACTGTACTGGTAACTACCAAAAAGAATCTGGATTGTGGTGAGGGAACAGAGAAAAAAGCTCATTTAGGACCTGCACTTACGAAGGGGGTAGGCAGCTGTATATCAGGGAGTAAACCTTCTGAGAATAAAAACAGCTGGAGCTTGTTAAGGTAATTAGACAGGGGAAAGGATAATGTACCGGGAACTCCTCAGAATAATCTGATTTGTGGTGAAGGGAGAGAGATAAAAGCTCATTTAGGAACGACATGATCATGCAGCGTAGTTAGCTGTTTATCAGTAAATATCTCCACTGAGATTAAGAAAAGCAGTAGCTTAATAAATTAAGTACTTCCTGGTATGGTTACTGTACTGGTAACTTCCCAAAAGAATCTGGATTGTGGTGAGGGAACAGAGAAAAAAGCTCATTTAGGACCTGCACTTACGAAGGGGTAGGCAGCTAATATCAGGGAGTAAACCTAATGAGAATAAAAACAGCTGGAGCTTGTTAAGGTAATTACACAGGGGAAAGGATAATGTACTGGGAACTCCTCAGAAGAATCTGATTTGTGGTGAGGGGAGAGAGATAAAAGCTCATTTACGAACGACATGAACATGCTGCGTAGGTAGCTGTTTATCAGTAAATATCTCCACTGAGAATAAGAAAAGCAGTAGCTTAATAAATTAAGTACTTCCTGGTATGGTTACTGTACTGGAAACTCCCAAAAAGAATCTGGATTGTGGTGAGGGAACAGAGAAAAAAGCTCATTTAGGACCTGCACTTTCGAAGGGGGTAAGCAGCTGTATATCAGGGAGTAAACCTTCTGAGAATAAAAACAGCTGGAGCTTGTTAAGGTAATTACACAGGGGAAAGGATAATGTACTGGGAACAATTCAGAAAAATCTGATTTGTGGTGAAGGGAGAGAGATAAAAGCTCATTTAGGAACGACATGAACATGCTGCGTAGGTAGCTGTTTATCAGTAAATATCTCCACTTAGATTAAGAAAAGCAGTAGCTTAATAAATTAAGTACTTCCTGGTATGGTTACTGTACTGGTAACTCCCCAAAACAATCTGGATTGCGTGGAGGAAACAGAGAAAAAAGCTCATTTAGCATTTGCACTTATGAAGGGGGTAGGCAGCAGTATATCAGGGAGTAAACCTTCTGAGAATAAAAACAGCTGGAGCTTGTTAAGGTAATTACACAGGGGAAAGGATAATATACTGGGAACTCCTCAGAAGAATCTGATTTGTGGTGAGGGGAGAGAGATAAAAGCTCATTTAAGAACGACATGAACATGCTGCGTAGGTAGCTGTTTATCAGTAAATATCTCCACTGAGATTAAGAAAAGCAGTAGCTAATAAATTAAGTACTTCCTGGTATGGTTACTGTACTGGTAACTCCCCAAAAGAATCTAGACTGTGGTGAGGGAACAGAGAAAAAAGCTCATTTAGTACCTGCACTTACGAAAGGAGTAGGCAGCTGTATATCAGGGAGTAAACCTAATGAGAATAAAAACAGGTGGAGCTTGTTAAGGTAATTACACAGGGGAAAGGATAATGTACTGGGAACTCCTCAGAAGAATCTGATTTGTGGTGAGGAGAGAGAGATAAAAGCTCATTTAGGAACGACATGAACATGCTGCGTAGGTAGCTGTTTATCAGTAAATATCTCCACTGAGATTAAGAAAAGCAGTAGCTTAATAAAGTAAGTACTTCCTGGTATGGTTACTGTACTGGTAACTCCCCAAAAGAATCTGGATTGTGGTGAGGGAACAGAGATAAAAGCTCATTTATAACCTGCACTTACGAAGGGTGTAGGCAGGTGTATATCAGGGAGTATCCCTTCTGAGAATAAAAACAGCTGGAGCTTCTTAAGGTAATTACACAGGGGAAAGGGTAATGTACTGGGAACTCCTCAAAAGAATCTGATTTGGGGTGAGGGGAGAGAGACAAAATCTCATTTAGGAACGACATGAACATGCTGCGTAGGTAGCTGTTTGTCAGTAAATATCTCCACTGAGATTAAGAAAAGCAGTAGCTTAATAAATTAAGTACTTCCTGGTATGGTTACTGTACTGGTAACTCCCCAAAAGAATCTGGATTGTGGTGAGGGAACAGAGAAAAAAGCTCATTTAGGACCTGCACTTACGAAGGGGGTAGGCAGCTGTATATCAGGGAGTAAACGTTCTGAGAATAAAAACAGCTGGAGCTAGTTAAGGTACTTACACAGGGGAAAGGATAATGTACTGGGAACTCCTCAGAAGAATCTGATTTGAGGTGAGGAGAGAGAGATAAAATATCATTTAGGAACGACATGAACATGCTGCGTACATAGCTGTTTATCAGTAAATATCTCCACTGAGATTAAGAAAAGCAGTAGCTTAATAAATGAAGTACTTCCTGGTATGGTTACTGTACTGGTAACTCCCCTAAAGATTCTTTATTGTGGTGAGGGAACACAGAAAAAAACTCATTTAGGACCTGCACTTACGAAGGGGTAGGCAGCAGTATATCAGGGAGTAAACCTTCTGAGAATAAAAACAGCTGGAGTTTGTTAAGGTAATTACATAGGGGAAAGGATAATGTACCGGGAACTCCTCAGAAGAATCGGATTTGTGGTGAGGGGAAAGAGATAAAAGCTCCTTTATGAACGACATGAACATGCTGTGTAGGTAGGTGTTTATCAGTAAATATCTCCACTGAGATTAAGAAAAGCAGTAGCTAAATAAATTAAGTACTTCCCTGTATGGTTACTGTACTGGTAACTCCCCTAAAGAATCTGGATTGGTGAGGGAACAGAGAAAAAAGCTCATTTAGGACCTGCACTTACGAAGGGGGTAGGCAGCTGTATATCAGGGAGTAAACCTTCTGAGAATAAAAACAGCTGGAGCTTGTTAATGTAATTACACAGGGGAAAGGATAAAGTACTGGGAACAACTCAGAAGAATCTGATTTGTGGTGAGGGGAGAGAGATAAAAGCTCATTTACGAAGGACATGAAAATGCTGCGTAGGTAGCTGTTTATCAGTAAATATCTCCAGTGAGATTAAGAAAAGCAGTAGCTTAATAAATTAAGTACTTCCTGGTATGGTTACTGTACTGGTAACTCTCCAAAAGAATCTGGATTGTGTGAGGGAACAGAGAAAAAAGCTCATTTAGGACCTGCACTTACGAAGGGGGTAGGCAGCTGTATATCAGGGAGTAAACCTTCTGAGAATAAAAACAGCTATAGCTTGTTAAGGTAATTATACAGGGGAAAGGGTAATGTACCGGGAACTCCTCAGAAGAATCTGATTTGTGTTGAGGGGAGACAGATAAAAGCTCATTTAAGAACGACAGGATATGCTGCGTACGTAGCTGTTTATCAGTAAATATCTCCACTGAGATTAAGAAAAGCAGTAGCTTAATAAATTAAGTACTTCCTGGTATGGTTACTGTACTGGTAACTCCCCAAAAGAATCTGGATTGTGGTGAGGGAACAGAGAATAAAGCTCATTTAGGACCTGCACTTATGAAGGGGGTAGGCAGCTGTATATCAGGGAGTAAACCTTCTGAGAATAAAAACAGCTGAAGCTTGTTAAGGTAATGACACAGGGGAAAGGATAAAGTACTGGGAACTCCTCAGAAGAATCTGATTTGTGGTGAGGGGAGAGAGGTAATAGCTCATTTAGGAACGACATGAACATGCTGCGTAGGTAGCAGTTTATCAGTAAATATCTCCACTGAGATTAAGAAAAGCAGTATCTTAATAAATTAAGTACTTCCTGGTATGGTTACTGTACTGGTAACTCCCAAAAGAATCTGGATTGTGGTGAGGGAACAGAGAAAAAAGCTCATTTAGGACCTGCACTTACGAAGGGAGTAGGCAGCTGTATACCAGGGAGTAAACCTTCTGAGAATAAAAACAGCTGGAGCTTGTTAAGGTAATTACACAGGGGAAAGGATAATGTACTGGAACTCTTCAGAAGAATCTGATTTGTGGTGAGGGGAGAGAGATAAAAGCTCATTTAGGAACAACATGAACATGCTGCGTAGGTAGCTGTTTATCAGTAAATATCTCCACTGAGATTAAGAAAAGCAGTAGCTTAATAAATTAAGTACTTCCTGGTATGGTTACTGTACTGGTAACTCCCCAAAAGAATCTGGATTGTGGTGAGGGAACAGAGAAAAAAGCTCATTTAGGACCTGCACTTACGAAGGGAGTAGACAGCTGTATATCAGGGAGTAAACCTTCTGAGAACAATAACAGCTGAAGCTTGTTAAGGTAATTACACAGGGGAAAGGATAATGTACTGGGAACTCCTCAGAAGAATCTGATTTGTGGTGAGGGGAGAGAGATAAAAGCTCATTTAGGAACGACATGAACATGCTGCGTAGGTAGCTGTTTATCAGTAAATATCTCCACTGAGATTAAGAAAAGCAATAGCTTAATAAATTAAGTACTTCCTGATATGGTTACTGTACTGGTAACTCCCCAAAAGAATCTGGATTGTGGTGAGGGAACAGAGAAAAACGCTCATTTAGGATTTGCACTTAGGAAGGGGGTAGGCAGCTGTATATCAGGGAGTAAACCTTCTGAGAATAAAAACAGCTGGAGCTTGTTAAGGTAATTACACAGGGGAAAGGATAATGTACTGGGAACTCTTCAGAAAAATCTGATTTGTGGTGAGGGGAGAGAGATAAAAGCTCATTTAGGAACGACATGAACATGCTGCGTAGGTAGCTGTTTATCAGTAAATATCTCCACTGAGATTAAGAAAAGCAGTAGCTTAATAAATTAAGTACTTCCTGGTATGGTTACTGTACTGGTAACTTCCCAAAAGAATCTGTATTGTGGTGAGGGAACAGAGAAAAAAGCTCATTTAGGACCTGCACTTACGAAGTGGGTAGGCAGCTGTATATCAGGGAGTAAACCTAATGAGAATAAAAACAGCTGGAGCTTGTTAAGGTAATTACACAGGGGAAAGGATAATGTACTGGGAACTCCTCAGAAGAATCTGATTTGTGGTGAGGGGAGAGAGATAAAAGCTCATTTAGGAACGACATGAACATGCTGCGTAGGTAGCTGTTTATCAGTAAATATCTCCACTGAGAATAAGAAAAGCAGTAGCTTAATAAATTAAGTACTTCCTGGTATGGTTACTGTACTGGAAACTCCCAAAAAGAATCTGGATTGTGGTGAGGGAACAGAGAAAAAAGCTCATTTAGGACCTGCACTTTCGAAGGGGGTAAGCAGCTGTATATTAGGGAGTAAACCTTCTGAGAATAAAAACAGCTGGAGCTTGTTAAGGTAATTACACAGGGGAAAGGATAATGTACTGGGAACAATTCAGAAAAATCTGATTTGTGGTGAAGGGAGAGAGATAAAAGCTCATTTAGGAAACACATGAACATGCTGCGTAGGTAGCTGTTTATCAGTAAATATCTCCACTTAGATTAAGAAAAGCAGTAGCTTAATAAATTAAGTACTTCCTGGTATGGTTACTGTACTGGCAACTCCCCAAAACAATCTGGATTGCGTGGAGGAAACAGAGAAAAAAGCTCATTTAGCATTTGCACTTATGAAGGGGGTAGGCAGCAGTATATCAGGGAGTAAACCTTCTGAGAATAAAAACAGCTGGAGCTTGTTAAGGTAATTACACAGGGGAAAAGATAATATACTGGGAACTCCTCAGAAGAATCTGATTTGTGGTGAGGGGGAGAGAGATAAAAGCTCATTTAAGAACGACATGAACATGCTGCCTAGGTAGCTGTTTATCAGTAAATATCTCCACTGAGATTAAGAAAAGCAGTAGCTTAATAAATTAAGTACTTCCTGGTATGGTTACTGTACTGGTAACTCCCCAAAAGAATCTGGACTGTGGTGAGGGAACAGAGAAAAAAGCTCATTTAGTACCTGCACTTACGAAAGGAGTAGGCAGCTGTATATCAGGGAGTAAACCTTCTGAGAATAAAAACAGCTGGAGCTTGTTAAGGTAATTACACAGGGGAAAGGATAATGTACTGGGAACTCCTCAGAAGAATCTGATTTGTGGTGAGGGGAGAGAGATAAAAGCTCATTTAGGAACGACATGAACATGCTGCGTAGGTAGCTGTTTATCAGTAAATATCTCCACTGAGATTAAGAAAAGCAGTAGCTTAATAAAGTAAGTACTTCCTGGTATGGTTACTGTACTGGTAACTCCCCAAAAGAATCTGGATTGTGGTGAGGGAACAGAGATAAAAGCTCATTTATAACCTGCACTTACGAAGGGTGTAGGCAGCTGTATATCAGGGAGTATCCCTTCTGAGAATAAAAACAGCTGGAGCTTCTTAAGGTAATTACACAGGGGAAAGGGTAATGTACTGGGAACTCCTCAAAAGAATCTGATTTGGGGTGAGGGGAGAGAGACAAAATCTCATTTAGGAACGACATGAACATGCTGCGTAGTTAGCTGTTTGTCAGTAAATATCTCCACTGAGATTAAGAAAAGCAGTAGCTTAATAAATTAAGTACTTCCTGGTATGGTTACTGTACTGGAAACTCCCCAAAAGAATCTGGATTGTGGTGAGGGAACAGAGAAAAAAGCTCATTTAGGACCTGCACTTACGAAGGGGGTAGGCAGCTGTATATCAGGGAGTAAACGTTCTGAAATAAAAACAGCTGGAGCTAGTTAAGGTAATTACACAGGGGAAAGGATAATGTACTGGGAACTCCTCAGAAGAATCTGATTTGAGGTGAGGAGAGAGAGATAAAATATCATTTAGTAACGACATGAACATGCTGCGTACATAGCTGTTTATCAGTAAATATCTCCACTGAGATTAAGAAAAGCAGTAGCTTAATAAATGAAGTACTTCCTGGTATGGTTACTGTACTGGTAACTCCCCTAAAGATTCTTTATTGTGGTGAGGGAACACAGAAAAAAACTCATTTAGGACCTGCACTTACGAAGGGGTAGGCAGCAGTATATCAGGGAGTAAACCTTCTGAGAATAAAAACAGCTGGAGCTTGTTAAGGTAATTACACAGGGGAAAGGATAATGTACTGGGAACTCCTCAGAAGAATCTGATTTGTGGTGAGGGGAGAGAGATAAAAGCTCATTTAGGAACGACATGAACATGCTGTGTAGGTAGCTGTTTATCAGTAAATATCTCCACTGAGATTAAGAAAAGCAGTAGCTTAATAAATTAAGTACTTCCTGATATGGTTACTGTACTGGTAACTCCCCAAAAGAATCTGGATTGTGGTGAGGGAACAGAGAAAAAAGCTCATTTAGGATTTGCACTTAGGAAGGGGGTAGGCAGCTGTATACCAGGAAGTAAACCTTCTGAGAATAAAAACAGCTGGAGCTTGTTAAGGTAATTACACAGGGGAAAGGATAATGTACTGGGAACTCTTCAGAAAAATCTGATTTGTGGTGAGGGGAGAGAGATAAAAGCTCATTTAGGAACGACATGAACATGCTGCGTAGGTAGCTGTTTATCAGTAAATATCTCCACTGAGATTAAGAAAAGCAGTAGCTTAATAAAGTAAGTACTTCCTGGTATGGTTACTGTACTGGTAACTCCCCAAAAGAATCTGGATTGTGGTGAGGGAACAGAGATAAAAGCTCATTTATAACCTGCACTTACGAAGGGTGTAGGCAGCTGTATATCAGGGAGTATCCCTTCTGAGAATAAAAACAGCTGGAGCTTCTTAAGGTAATTACACAGGGGAAAGGGTAATGTACTGGGAACTCCTCAAAAGAATCTGATTTGGGGTGAGGGGAGAGAGACAAAATCTCATTTAGGAACGACATGAACATGCTGCGTAGTTAGCTGTTTGTCAGTAAATATCTCCACTGAGATTAAGAAAAGCAGTAGCTTAATAAATTAAGTACTTCCTGGTATGGTTACTGTACTGGAAACTCCCCAAAAGAATCTGGATTGTGGTGAGGGAACAGAGAAAAAAGCTCATTTAGGACCTGCACTTACGAAGGGGGTAGGCAGCTGTATATCAGGGAGTAAACGTTCTGAAATAAAAACAGCTGGAGCTAGTTAAGGTAATTACACAGGGGAAAGGATAATGTACTGGGAACTCCTCAGAAGAATCTGATTTGAGGTGAGGAGAGAGAGATAAAATATCATTTAGTAACGACATGAACATGCTGCGTACATAGCTGTTTATCAGTAAATATCTCCACTGAGATTAAGAAAAGCAGTAGCTTAATAAATGAAGTACTTCCTGGTATGGTTACTGTACTGGTAACTCCCCTAAAGATTCTTTATTGTGGTGAGGGAACACAGAAAAAAACTCATTTAGGACCTGCACTTACGAAGGGGTAGGCAGCAGTATATCAGGGAGTAAACCTTCTGAGAATAAAAACAGCTGGAGCTTGTTAAGGTAATTACACAGGGGAAAGGATAATGTACTGGGAACTCCTCAGAAGAATCTGATTTGTGGTGAGGGGAGAGAGATAAAAGCTCATTTAGGAACGACATGAACATGCTGTGTAGGTAGCTGTTTATCAGTAAATATCTCCACTGAGATTAAGAAAAGCAGTAGCTTAATAAATTAAGTACTTCCTGATATGGTTACTGTACTGGTAACTCCCCAAAAGAATCTGGATTGTGGTGAGGGAACAGAGAAAAAAGCTCATTTAGGATTTGCACTTAGGAAGGGGGTAGGCAGCTGTATACCAGGAAGTAAACCTTCTGAGAATAAAAACAGCTGGAGCTTGTTAAGGTAATTACACAGGGGAAAGGATAATGTACTGGGAACTCTTCAGAAAAATCTGATTTGTGGTGAGGGGAGAGAGATAAAAGCTCATTTAGGAACGACATGAACATGCTGCGTAGGTAGCTGTTTATCAGTAAATATCTCCACTGAGATTAAGAAAAGCAGTAGCTTAATAAAGTAAGTACTTCCTGGTATGGTTACTGTACTGGTAACTCCCCAAAAGAATCTGGATTGTGGTGAGGGAACAGAGATAAAAGCTCATTTATAACCTGCACTTACGAAGGGTGTAGGCAGCTGTATATCAGGGAGTATCCCTTCTGAGAATAAAAACAGCTGGAGCTTCTTAAGGTAATTACACAGGGGAAAGGGTAATGTACTGGGAACTCCTCAAAAGAATCTGATTTGGGGTGAGGGGAGAGAGACAAAATCTCATTTAGGAACGACATGAACATGCTGCGTAGTTAGCTGTTTGTCAGTAAATATCTCCACTGAGATTAAGAAAAGCAGTAGCTTAATAAATTAAGTACTTCCTGGTATGGTTACTGTACTGGAAACTCCCCAAAAGAATCTGGATTGTGGTGAGGGAACAGAGAAAAAAGCTCATTTAGGACCTGCACTTACGAAGGGGGTAGGCAGCTGTATATCAGGGAGTAAACGTTCTGAAATAAAAACAGCTGGAGCTAGTTAAGGTAATTACACAGGGGAAAGGATAATGTACTGGGAACTCCTCAGAAGAATCTGATTTGAGGTGAGGAGAGAGAGATAAAATATCATTTAGTAACGACATGAACATGCTGCGTACATAGCTGTTTATCAGTAAATATCTCCACTGAGATTAAGAAAAGCAGTAGCTTAATAAATGAAGTACTTCCTGGTATGGTTACTGTACTGGTAACTCCCCTAAAGATTCTTTATTGTGGTGAGGGAACACAGAAAAAAACTCATTTAGGACCTGCACTTACGAAGGGGTAGGCAGCAGTATATCAGGGAGTAAACCTTCTGAGAATAAAAACAGCTGGAGCTTGTTAAGGTAATTACACAGGGGAAAGGATAATGTACTGGGAACTCCTCAGAAGATTCTGATTTGTGGTGAGGGGAGAGAGATAAAAGCTCATTTAGGAACGACATGAACATGCTGTGTAGGTAGCTGTTTATCAGTAAATATCTCCACTGAGATTAAGAAAAGCAGTAGCTTAATAAATTTAGTACTTCCTGATATGGTTACTGTACTGGTAACTCCCCAAAAGAATCTGGATTGTGGTGAGGGAACAGAGAAAAAAGCTCATTTAGGATTTGCACTTAGGAAGGGGGTAGGCAGCTGTATACCAGGAAGTAAACCTTCTGAGAATAAAAACAGCTGGAGCTTGTTAAGGTAATTACACAGGGGAAAGGATAATATACTGGGAACTCCTCAGAAGAATCTGATTTGTGGTGAGGGGAGAGAGATAAAAGCTCATTTAAGAACGACATGAACATGCTGCGTAGGTAGCTGTTTATCAGTAAATATCTCCACTGAGATTAAGAAAAGCAGTAGCTTAATAAATTAAGTACTTCCTGGTATGGTTACTGTACTGGTAACTCCCCAAAAGAATCTGGACTGTGGTGAGGGAACAGAGAAAAAAGCTCATTTATTACCTGCACTTACGAAAGGAGTAGGCAGCTGTATATCAGGGAGTAAACCTTCTGAGAATAAAAACAGCTGGAGCTTGTTAAGGTAATTACACAGGGGAAAGGATAATGTACTGGGAACTCCTCAGAAGAATCTGATTTGTGGTGAGGGGAGAGAGATAAAAGCTCATTTAGGAACGACATGTACATGCTGCGTAGGTAGCTGTTTATCAGTAAATATCTCCACTGAGATTAAGAAAAGCAGTAGCTTAATAAAGTAAGTACTTCCTGGTATGGTTACTGTACTGGTAACTCCCCAAAAGAATCTGGATTGTGGTGAGGGAACAGAGATAAAAGCTCATTTATAACCTGCACTTACGAAGGGTGTAGGCAGCTGTATATCAGGGAGTATCCGTCCTGAGAATAAAAACAGCTGGAGCTTCTTAAGGTAATTACACAGGGGAAAGGGTAATGTACTGGGAACTCCTCAAAAGAATCTGATTTGGGGTGAGGGGAGAGAGACAAAATCTCATTTAGGAACGACATGAACATGCTGCGTAGGTAGCTGTTTGTCAGTAAATATCTCCACTGAGATTAAGAAAAGCAGTAGCTTAATAAATTAAGTACTTCCTGGTATGGTTACTGTACTGGTAACTCCCCAAAAGAATCTGGATTGTGGTGAGGGAACAGAGAAAAAAGCTCATTTAGGACCTGCACTTACGAAGGGGGTAGGCAGCTGTATATCAGGGAGTAAACGTTCTGAGAATAAAAACAGCTGGAGCTAGTTAAGGTAATTACACAGGGGAAAGGATAATGTACTGGGAACTCCTCAGAAGAATCTGATTTGAGGTGAGGAGAGAGAGATAAAATATCATTTAGGAACGACATGAACATGCTGCGTACATAGCTGTTTATCAGTAAATATCTCCACTGAGATTAAGAAAAGCAGTAGCTTAATAAATGAAGTACTTCCTGGTTTGGTTACTGTACTGGTAACTCCCCTAAAGATTCTTTATTGTGGTGAAGGAACACAGAAAAAAACTCATTTAGGACCTGCACTTACGAAGGGGTAGGCAGCAGTATATCAGGGAGTAAACCTTCTGAGAATAAAAACAGCTGGAGCTTGTTAAGGTAATTACATAGGGGAAAGGATAATGTACCGGGAACTCCTCAGAAGAATCGGATTTGTGGTGAGGGGAGAGAGATAAAAGCTCCTTTATGAACGACATGAACATGCTGCGTAGGTAGGTGTTTATCAGTAAATATCTCCACTGAGATTAAGAAAAGCAGTAGCTTAATAAATTAAGTACTTCCCTGTATGGTTACTGTACTGGTAACTCCCCTAAAGAATCTGGATTGGTGAGGGAACAGAGAAAAAAGCTCATTTAGGACCTGCACTTACGAAGGGGGTAGGCAGCTGTATATCAGGGAGTAAACCTTCTGAGAATAAAAACAGCTGGAGCTTGTTAATGTAATTACACAGGGGAAAGGATAAAGTACTGGGAACTCCTCAGAAGAATCTGATTTGTGGTGAGGGGAGAGAGATAAAAGCTCATTTACGAAGGACATGAAAATGCTGCGTAGGTAGCTGTTTATCAGTAAATATCTCCAGTGAGATTAAGAAAAGCAGTAGCTTAATAAATTAAGTACTTCCTGGTATGGTTACTGTACTGGTAACTCTCCAAAAGAATCTGGATTGTGGTGAGGGAACAGAGAAAAAAGCTCATTTAGGACCTGCACATACGAAGGGGGTAGGCAGCTGTATATCAGGGAGTAAACCTAATGAGAATAAAAACAGCTGGAGCTTGTTAAGGTAATTACACAGGGGAAAGGATAATGTACTGGGAACTCCTCAGAAGAATCTGATTTGTGGTGAGGGGAGAGAGATAAAAGCTCATTTACGAACGACATGAACATGCTGCGTAGGTAGCTGTTTATCAGTAAATATCTCCACTGAGAATAAGAAAAGCAGTAGCTTAATAAATTAAGTACTTCCTGGTATGGTTACTGTACTGGAAACTCCCAAAAAGAATCTGGATTGTGGTGAGGGAACAGAGAAAAAAGCTCATTTAGGACCTGCACTTTCGAAGGGGGTAAGCAGCTGTATATCAGGGAGTAAACCTTCTGAGAATAAAAACAGCTGGAGCTTGTTAAGGTAATTACACAGGGGAAAGGATAATGTACTGGGAACAATTCAGAAAAATCTGATTTGTGGTGAAGGGAGAGAGATAAAAGCTCATTTAGGAACGACATGAACATGCTGCGTAGGTAGCTGTTTATCAGTAAATATCTCCACTTAGATTAAGAAAAGCAGTAGCTTAATAAATTAAGTACTTCCTGGTATGGTTACTGTACTGGTAACTCCCCAAAACAATCTGGATTGCGTGGAGGAAACAGAGAAAAAAGCTCATTTAGCATTTGCACTTATGAAGGGGGTAGGTAGCAGTATATCAGGGAGTAAACCTTCTGAGAATAAAAACAGCTGGAGCTTGTTAAGGTAATTACACAGGGGAAAGGATAATATACTGGGAACTCCTCAGAAGAATCTGATTTGTGGTGAGGGGAGAGAGATAAAAGCTCATTTAAGAACGACATGAACATGCTGCGTAGGTAGCTGTTTATCAGTAAATATCTCCACTGAGATTAAGTAAAGCAGTAGCTTAATAAATTAAGTACTTCCTGGTATGGTTACTGTACTGGTAACTCCCCAAAAGAATCTAGACTGTGGTGAGGGAACAGAGAAAAAAGGTCATTTAGTACCTGCACTTACGAAAGGAGTAGGCAGCTGTATATCAGGGAGTAAACCTAATGAGAATAAAAACAGCTGGAGCTTGTTAAGGTAATTACACAGGGGAAAGGATAATGTACTGGGAACTCCTCAGAAGAATCTGATTTGTGGTGAGGGGAGAGAGATAAAAGCTCATTTAGGAACGACATGAACATGCTGCGTAGGTAGCTGTTTATCAGTAAATATCTCCACTGAGATTAAGAAAAGCAGTAGCTTAATAAATTAAATACTTCCTGGTATGGTTACTGTACTGGTAACTCCCCAAAAGAATCTGGATTGTGGTGAGGGAACAGATTAAAAATCTCATTTAGGACCTGCAATTACGAAGGGGGTAGGCAGCTTTATATCAGGGAGTAAACCTTCTGAGAATAAAAACAGCTGGAGCTTGTTAAGGTAATTACACAGGATAAATGGTAATGTACTGGGAACACCTCAGAAGAATCTGATTTGTGGTGAGGGGAGAGAGATAAAAGCTCATTTAGGAACGACATGAACATGCTGCGTAGGTAGCTGTTTATCAGTAAATATCTCCACTGAGATTAAGAAAAGCAGTAACTTAATAAATTAAGTACTTCCTGGTATGGTTACTGTACTGGTAACTCCCCAAAAGAATCTGGATTGTGGTGAGGGAACAGAGAAAAAAGCTCATTTAGGACCTGCACTTACGAAGGGGGTAGGCAGCTGTATATCAGGGAGGAAACCTTCTGAGAATAAAAACAGCTGGAGCTTGTTAAGGTAATTACACAGGGGAAAGGATAATGTACTGGGAACTCCTCAGAAGAATCTGATTTGTGGTGAGGGGAGAGAGGTAAATGCTCATTTAGGAATGACATGAACATGCTGCGTACGGAGCTGTTTATCAGAAAATATCTCCACTGAGATTAAGAAAAGCAGTAGCTTAATAAATTAAGTACTTCCTTGTATGGTTACTGTACTGGTAACTCCCCAAAAGAATCTGGATTGTGGTGAGGGAACAGAGAAAGAAGCTCATTTAGGACCTGCACTTACGAAGGGGGTAGGCAGCTGTATATCAGGGAGTAAACCTTCTGAGAATAAAAACAGCTGGAGCTTTTTAAGGTAATTACACAGGGGAAAGGATAATGTACTGGAAACTTCTCAGAAGAATCTGATTTGTGGTGAGGGGAGAGAGATAAAAGCTCATTTAGGTACGACATGAACATGCTGCGTAGGTATCTGTTTTTCAGTAAATATCTCCACTGAGATTAAGAAAAGCAGTAGCTTAATAAATTAAGTACTTCCTGGTATGGTTCCTGTACTGGTAACTCCCCAAAAGAATCTGGATTGTGGTGAGGGAACGGAGAAAAAAGCTCATTTAGGACCTGCATTACGAAGGGGGTAGGCAGCTGTATATCAGGGAGTAAACCTTTTCAGAATAAAAACAGCTGGAGCTTTTTAAGGTAATTACACAGGGGAAAGGATAATGTACTGGGAACTCCTCAGAAGAATCTGATTTGTGGTGAGGGGAGAGAGATAAAAGCTCATTTAGGAACGACATGAACATGCTGCGTAGGTAGCTGTTTATCAGAAAATATCTCCACTGAGATTAAGAAAAGCAGTAGCTTAATAAATTAAGTACTTCCTGGTATGGATACAGTACTGGTAACTCCCCAAAAGAATCTGGATTGTGGTGAGGGAACAGAGAAAAAAGCTCATTTAGGACCTTCACTTACGAAGTGGGTAGGCAGCTGTATATCAGGGAGTAAACCTTCTGAGAATAAAAACAGCTGGAGCTTGTTATGGTAATTACACAGCGGAAAGGATAATGTACTGGGAACTCCTCAGAAGAATCTGATTTGTGGTGAGGGGAGAGAGATAAAAGCTCATTTAAGAACGACATGAACGTGCTGCGTAGGTAGCTGTTTTTCAGTAAATATCTCCACTGAGATTAAGAAAAGCAGTAGCTTAATAAATTAAGTACTTCCTGGTATGGATACTGTAGTGGTAACTCCCCAGAAGAATCTGGATTGTGGTGAGGGAACAGAGAAAAACTTCATTTAGGACCTGCACTTACGAAGGGGGTAGGCAGCTGTATATCAGGGAGTAAACCTTCTGAGAATAAAAACAGCTGGAGCTTGTTAAGGTAATTACACAGGGGAAAGGATAATGTACTGGGAACTCCTCAGAAGAATCTGATTTGTGGTGAGGGGAGAGAGATAAAAGCTCATTTAGGAACGACATGAACATGCTGCGTAGGTAGCTGTTTATCAGTAAATATCTCCACTGAGATTAAGAAAAGCAGTAGCTTAATGAATTAAGTACTTCCTGGTATGGTTACTGTACTAGTAACTCCCCAAAAGAATCTGGATTGTGGTGAGGGAACAGAGAAAAAAGCCCATTTAGGACCTGCACTTACGAAGGGGGTAGGCAGCTGTATATCAGGGAGTAAACCTTTTGAGAATAAAAACAGCTGGAGCTTGTTAAGGTAATTACACAGGGGAAAGTATAATGTACTGGGAACTCCTCAGAAGAATCTCATTCCTTTTGAGGGGAGAGAGATAAAAGCTCATTTAGGAACGACATGAACATGCTGCGTAGGTATCTGTTTATCAGTAAATATCTCCACTGAGATTAAGAAAAGCAGTAGCTTAATAAATTAAGTACTTCCTGGTACGGTTACTGTACTGGTAACTCCCCAAAAGAATCTGGATTGTGGTGAGGGAACTGAGAAAAAAGCTCATTTAGGACCTGCACTTACGAAGGGGGTAGGCAGCGGTATATCAGGGAGTAAACTTTCTGAGAATAAAAACAGCTGGAGCTTGTTAAGGTAATTACACAGGGGAAAGGATAATAAACTGGGAACTCCTCAGAAGAATCTGATTTGTGGTGAGGGGAGAGAGATAAAAGCTCATTTAGGAACGACATGAACATGCTGCGTAGGTAGCTGTTTATCAGTAAATATCTCCACTGAGATTAAGAAAAGCAGTAGCTTAATAAATTAAGTACTTCCTGGTATGGTTACTGTACTGGTAACTCCCCAAAAGAATCTGGATTGTGGTGAGGGAACAGAGAAAAAAGCTCATTTACGACCTGCACTTACGCAGGGTTGTAGGCAGCTGTATATCAGGGAGTAAACCTTCTGAGAATAAAAACAGCTGGAGCTTGTTAAGGTAATTACACAGGGGAAAGGATAAAGTACTGGGAACTCCTCAGAAGAATCTGATTTGTGGTGAGGGGAGAGAGATAAAAGCTCATTTAGGAACGACATGAACATGCTGCGTAGGTAGCTGTTTATCAGTAAATATCTCCACTGAGATTAAGAAAAGCAGTAGCTTAATAAATTAAGTACTTCCTGGTATTGTTACTGTACTGGAAACTCCAAAAAGGTATCTGGATTGTGGTGAGGGAACAGAGCAAAAAGCTCATTTAGCACCTGCACTTAAGAAGGGAGTAGGCAGCAGTATATCAGGGAGTAAAACTTCTGAGAATAAAAACAGCTGGAGCTTGTTAAGGTAATTACACAGGGGAAAGGATAATGTACTGGGAACTCCTCAGAAGAATCTGATTTGTGGTGAGGGGAGAGAGATAAAAGCTCATTTAGGAACGACATGAACATGCTGCGTAGGTAGCTGTTTATCAGTAAATATCTCCACTGAGATTAATAAAAGTAGTAGCTTAATAAATGAAGTACTTCCTGGTATGGTTACTGTACTGGTAACTCCGCAAAAGAATCTGAATTGTGGTGAGGGAACAGAGAAAAAAGCTCATTTAGTACCTGCACTTACGAAGGGGGTAGGCAGCTGTATATCAGGGAGTAAACCTTCTGACAATAAAAACAGCTGGAGCTTGTTAAGGTAATTACACAGGGGAAAGGATAATGTACTGGCAACTCCTCAGAAGAATCTGATTTGTGGTGAGGGGAGAGAGATAAAAGCTCATTTAAGAACGACATGAACATGCTGCATAGGTAGCTGTTTATCAGTAAATATCTCCACTGAGATTAAGAAAAACAGTAGCTTAATAAATTAAGTACTTCCTGGTATGGTTACTGTACTGGTAACTCCCCAAAAGAATCTGGATTGTGGTGAGGGAACAGAGAAAAAAGCTGATTTAGGACCTGCACTTACGAAGGGGGTAGGCAGCTGTATATCAGGGAGTATCGCCTCTGAGAATAAAAACAGCTGGAGCTTGTTAAGGTAATTACACAGAGGAAAGGATAATGTACTGGGAACTCCTCACAAGAATCTGATTTGTGATGACGGGAGAGAGATAAAAGCTCATTAAGGAACGACATGAACATGCTGCGTAGGTAGCTGTTTATCAGTAAATATCTCCACTGAGATTAAGAAAAGCAGTAGCTTAATAAATTAAGTACTTCCTGGTATTGTTACTGTACTGGAAACTCCAAAAAGATATCTGGATTGTGGTGAGGGAACAGAGAAAAAAGCTCATTTAGCACCTGCACTTAAGAAGGGAGTAGGCAGCAGTATATCAGGGAGTAAAACTTCTGAGAATAAAAACAGCTGGAGCTTGTTAAGGTAATTACACAGGGGAAAGGAAAATGTACTGGGAACTCCTCAGAAGAATCTGATTTGTGGTGAGGTGAGAGACATAAAAGCTCATTTAGGAACGACATGAACATGCTGCGTAGGTAGCTGTTTATCAGTAAATATCTCCACTGAGATTAAGAAAAGCAGTAGCTTAATAAATTAACTACTTCCTGGTATGGTTACTGTACTGGTAACTCCCCAAAAGAATCTGGATTGTGGTGAGGGAACAGAGAAAAAAGCTCATTTAGAACCTGCACTTTCGAAGGGGGTAGGCAGCTGTATATCAGGGAGTAAACCATCTGAGAATAAAAACAGCTGGAGCTTGTTAAGGTAATTACACAGGGGAAAGGATAATGTACTGGGAACTCCTCAGAAGAATCTGATTCGTGGTGAGGGGAGAGAGATAAAAGCTCATTTAGGAACGACATGAACATGCTGCGTGGGTAGCTGTTTATCAGTAAATATCTCCACTGAGATTAAGAAAAGCAGTAGCTTAATAAATTAAGTACTTCCTGGTATGGTTACTGTACTGGTAATTCCCCAAAAGAATCTGGATTGTGGTGAGGGAACAGAGAAAAAAGCTCATTTAGGACCTGCACTTACGAAGGGGGTAGGCAGCTGTATATCAGGGAGTAAACCTTCTGAGAATAAATACAGCTGGAGCTTGTTAAGGTAATTACACAGGGGAAAGGATAATGTACTGGGAACTCCTCAGAAGAATCTCATTCGTGGTGAGGGGAGAGAGATAAAAGCTCATTTAGGAACGACATGAACATGCTGCGTAGGTAGCTGTTTATCAGTAAATATCTCCACTGAGATTAAGAAAAGCAGTAGCTTAATAAATTAAGTACTTCCTGGTATGGTTACTTTACTGGTAACTCCCCAAAAGAATCTGGATTGTGGTGAGTGAACAGAGAAAAAAGCTCATTTAGAACCTGCACTTTCGAAGGGGGTAGGCAGCTGTATATCAGGGAGTAAACCTTCTGAGAATAAAAACAGCTGGAGCTTGATAAGGTAATTACACAGGGGAAAGGATAATGTACTGGGAACAATTCAGAAGAATCTGATTTGTGGTGAGGTTAGAGACATAAAAGCTCATTTAGGAACGACATGAACATGCTGCGTAGGTAGCTGTTTATCAGTAAATATCTCCACTGAGATTAAGAAAAGCAGTAGCTTAATAAATTAAGTACTTCCTGGTATGGTTACTGTACTGATAACTCCCCAAAAGAATCTGGATTGTGGTGAGGGAACAGACAAAAAGGCTCATTTAGGACCTGCACTTTCGAAGGGGGTAGGCAGCTGTATATCAGGGAGTAAACTTTTCTGAGAATAAAAACAGCTGGAGTTTGTTAAGGTAATTACACAGGGGAAAGGATAATGTACTGGGAACTCCTCAGAAGAATCTGATTTGTGGTGAGGGGAGAGAGATAAAAGCTCATTTAGGAACGACATGAACATGCTGCATAAGTAGCTCTTTATCAGTAAATATCTCCACTGAGATTAAGAAAAGTAGTAGCTTAATAAATTAAGTACTTCCTGGTATGGTTACTGTACTGGTACCTCCCCAAAGAATCTGGATTGTGGTGAGGGAACAGAGAAAAAAGCTCATTTAGTACCTGCACTTACGAAGGGGGTAGGCAGCTGTATATCAGGAAGTAAACCTTCTGAGAATAAAAACAGCTGGAGCTTGTTAAGGTAATTACACAGGGGAAAGGATAATATACTTGGAAATCCTCAGAAGAATCTGATTCGTGGTGAGGGGAGAGAGATAAAAGCTCATTTAGGAACGACATGAACATGCTGCGTAGGTAGCTGTTTATCAGTAAATATCTCCACTGAGATTAAGAAAAGCAGTAGCTTAATAAATTAAGTACTTCCTGGTATGGTTACTGTACTGGTAACTCCCCAAAAGAATCTGGATTGTGGTGAGGGAACAGAGAAAAAAGCTCAATTAGGACTGCACTTACGAAGGGGGTAGGCAGCTGTATATCAGGGAGTAAACCTTGTGAGAATAAAAACAGCTGGAGCTTGTTAAGGTAATTACACAGGGGAAAGGATAATGTACTGCGAACTCCTCAGAAGAATCTGATTTGTGGTGAGGGGAGAGAGATAAAAGCTCATTTAGGAACGACATGAACATGCTGCGTAGGTAGCTGTTTATCAGTAAATATCTCCACTGAGATTAAGAAAAGCAGTAGCTTAATAAATTAAGTACTTCCTGGTATGGTTACTGTACTGGTAACTCCCCAAAAGAATCTGGATTGTGGTGAGGGAACAGAGAAAAAAGCTCATTTAGGACCTGCACTTACGAAGGGGGTAGGCAGCAGTATATCAGGGAGTAAACCTTCTGAGAATAAAAACAGCTGGAGCTTGTTAAGGTAATTACTCAGGGAAAGGATAATGTACTGGGAACTCCTCAGAAGAATCTCATTCGTGGTGAGGGGAGAGAGATAAAAGCTCATTTAGGTACGACATGAACATGCTGCGTAGGTATCTGTTTTTCAGTAAATATCTCCACTGAGATTAAGAAAAGCAGTAGCTTAATAAATTAAGTACTTCCTGGTATGGTTCCTGTACTGGTAACTCCCCAAAAGAATCTGGATTGTGGTGAGGGAACGGAGAAAAAAGCTCATTTAGGACCTGCATTACGAAGGGGGTAGGCAGCTGTATATCAGGGAGTAAACCTTTTCAGAATAAAAACAGCTGGAGCTTTTTAAGGTAATTACACAGGGGAAAGGATAATGTACTGGGAACTCCTCAGAAGAATCTGATTTGTGGTGAGGGGAGAGAGATAAAAGCTCATTTAGGAACGACATGAACATGCTGCGTAGGTAGCTGTTTATCAGTAAATATCTCCACTGAGATTAAGAAAAGCAGTAGCTTAATAAATTAAGTACTTCCTGGTATGGATACAGTACTGGTAACTCCCCAAAAGAATCTGGATTGTGGTGAGGGAACAGAGAAAAAAGCTCATTTAGGACCTTCACTTACGAAGTGGGTAGGCAGCTGTATATCAGGGAGTAAACCTTCTGAGAACAAAAACAGCTGGAGCTTGTTATGGTAATTACACAGGGGAAAGGATAATGTACTGGGAACTCCTCAGAAGAATCTGATTTGTGGTGAGGGGAGAGAGATAAAAGCTCATTTAAGAACGACATGAACGTGCTGCGTAGGTAGCTGTTTTTCAGTAAATATCTCCACTGAGATTAAGAAAAGCAGTAGCTTAATAAATTAAGTACTTCCTGGTAAGGATACTGTAGTGGTAACTCCCCAGAAGAATCTGGATTGTGGTGAGGGAACAGAGAAAAACTCATTTAGGACCTGCACTTACGAAGGGGGTAGGCAGCTGTATATCAGGGAGTAAACCTTCTGAGAATAAAAACAGCTGGAGCTTGTTAAGGTAATTACACAGGGGAAAGGATAATGTACTGGGAACTCCTCAGAAGAATCTGATTTGTGGTGAGGGGAGAGAGATAAAAGCTCATTTAGGAACGACATGAACATGCTGCGTAGGTAGCTGTTTATCAGTAAATATCTCCACTGAGATTAAGAAAAGCAGTAGCTTAATGAATTAAGTACTTCCTGGTATGGTTACTGTACTAGTAACTCCCCAAAAGAATCTGGATTGTGGTGAGGGAACAGAGAAAAAAGCCCATTTAGGACCTGCACTTACGAAGGGGTTAGGCAGCTGTATATCAGGGAGTAAACCTTTTGAGAATAAAAACAGCTGGAGCTTGTTAAGGTAATTACACAGGGGAAAGTATAATGTACTGGGAACTCCTCAGAAGAATCTCATTCGTTTTGAGGGGAGAGAGATAAAAGCTCATTTAGGAACGACATGAACATGCTGCGTAGGTAGCTGTTTATCAGTAAATATCTCCACTGAGATTAAGAAAAGCAGTAGCTTAATAAATTAAGTACTTCCTGGTATGGTTACTGTACTGGTAACTCCCCAAAAGAATCTGGACTGTGGTGAGGGAACAGATAAAAAAGCTCATTTAGGACCTGCACTTACGAAGCGGGTAGGCAGCTGTATATCAGGGTGTAAACCTTCTGAGAATAAAAACAGCTGTAGCTTGTTAAGGTAATTACACAGGGGAAAGGATAATGTACTGGGAACTCCTCAGAAGAATCTGATTTGTGGTGAGGGGAGAGAGATAAAAGCTCATTTAGGAACGACATGAACATGCTGCTTAGGTGGCTGTTTATCAGTAAATATCTCCACTGAGATTAAGAAAAGCAGTAGCTTAATAAATTAAGTACTTCCTGGTATGGTTACTGTACTGGTAACTCCCCAAAAGAATCTGGATTGTGGTGAGGGAACAGAGAAAAAAGCTCATTTATGACCTGCACTTAAGAAGGGGGTAGGCAGCTGTATATCAGGGAGTAAACCTTCTGAGAATAAAAACAGCTGGAGCTTGTTAAGGTAATTACACAGGGGAAAGGATAATGTACTTTGAACTCCTCAGAAGAATCTGATTTGTGGTGAGGGGAGAGAGATAAAAGCTCATTTAGGAACGACATGAACATGCTGCGTAGGTAGCTGTTTATCAGTAAATATCTCCACTGAGATTAAGAAAAACAGTAGCTTAATAAATTAAGTACTTCCGGGTATGGTTACTGTACTGGTAACTCCCCAAAAGAATCTGGATTGTGGTGAGGGAACAGATTAAAAAGCTCATTTAGGACCTGCAATTACGAAGGGGGTAGGCAGCTGTATATCAGGGAGTAAACCTTCTGAGAATAAAAACAGCTGGAGCTTGTTAAGGTAATTACACAGGGTAAAGGTAATGTACTGGGAACACCTCAGAAGAATCTGATTTGTGGTGAGGGGAGAGAGATAAAAGCTCATTTAGGAACGACATGAACATGCTGCGTAGGTAGCTGTTTATCAGTAAATATCTCCACTGAGATTAAGAAAAGCAGTAACTTAATAAATTAAGTACTTCCTGGTATGGTTCATGTACTGGTAACTCCCCAAAAGAATCTGGATTGTGGTGAGGGAACAGAGAAAAAAGCTCATTTAGGACCTGCACTTACGAAGGGGGTAGGCAGCTGTATATCAGGGAGGAAACCTTCTGAGAATAAAAACAGCTGGAGCTTGTTAAGGTAATTACACAGGGGAAAGGATAATGTACTGGGAACAATTCAGAAGAATCTGATTTGTGGTGAGGTGAGAGACATAAAAGCTCATTTAGGAACGACATGAACATGCTGCGTAGGTAGCTGTTTATCAGTAAATATCTCCACTGAGATTAAGAAAAGCAGTAGCTTAATAAATTAAGTACTTCCTGGTATGGTTACTGTACTGATAACTCCCCAAAAGAATCTGGATTGTGGTGAGGGAACAGACAAAAAGGCTCATTTAGGACCTGCAATTTCGAAGGGGGTAGGCAGCTGTATATCAGGGAGTAAACTTTCTGAGAATAAAAACAGCTGGAGTTTGTTAAGGTAATTACACAGGGGAAAGGATAATGTACTGGGAACTCCTCAGAAGAATCTGATTTGTGGTGAGGGGAGAGAGATAAAACCTCATTTAGGAACGACATGAACATGCTGCATAAGTAGCTCTTTATCAGTAAATATCTCCACTGAGATTAAGAAAAGTAGTAGCTTAATAAATTAAGTACTTCCTGGTATGGTTACTGTACTGGTAACTCCCCAAAGAATCTGGATTGTGGTGAGGGAACAGAGAAAAAAGCTCATTTAGGACCTGCACTTACGAAGGGGGTAGGCAGCTGTATATCAGGAAGTAAACCTTCTGAGAATAAAAACAGCTGGAGCTTGTTAAGGTAATTACACAGGGGAAAGGATAATGTACTTGGAAATCCTCAGAAGAATCTGATTCGTGGTGAGGGGAGAGAGATAAAAGCTCATTTAGGAACGACATGAACATGCTGCGTAGGTAGCTGTTTATCAGTAAATATCTCCACTGAGATTAAGAAAAGCAGTAGCTTAATAAATTAAGTACTTCCTGGTATGGTTACTGTACTGGTAACTCCCCAAAAGAATCTGGATTGTTGTGAGGGAACAGAGAAAAAAGCTCATTTAGGACCTGCACTTTCGAAGGGGTAGGCAGCTGTATATCAGGGAGTAAACCTTCTGAGAATAAAAACAGCTGGAGCTTGTTAAGGTAATTATACAGGGGAAAGGATAATGTACTGGGAACTCCTCAGAAGAATTTGATTTGTGGTGAGGGGAGAGAGATAAAAGCTCATTTAGGTACGACATGAACATGCTGCGTAGGTATCTGTTTTTCAGTAAATATCTCCACTGAGATTAAGAAAAGCAGTAGCTTAATAAATTAAGTACTTCCTGGTATGGTTCCTGTACTGGTAACTCCCCAAAAGAATCTGGATTGTGGTGAGGGAACGGAGAAAAAAGCTCATTTAGGACCTGCATTACGAAGGGGGTAGGCAGCTGTATATCAGGGAGTAAACCTTTTCAGAATAAAAACAGCTGGAGCTTTTTATGGTAATTACACAGGGGAAAGGATAATGTCCTGGGAACTCCTCAGAAGAATCTGATTTGTGGTGAGGGGAGAGAGATAAAAGCTCATTTAGGAACGACATGAACATGCTGCGTAGGTAGCTGTTTATCAGTAAATATCTCCACTGAGATTAAGAAAAGCAGTAGCTTAATAAATTAAGTACTTCCTTGTATGGATACAGTACTGGTAACTCCCCAAAAGAATCTGGATTGTGGTGAGGGAACAGAGAAAAAAGCTCATTTAGGACCTTCACTTACGAAGTGGGTAGGCAGCTGTATATCAGGGAGTAAACCTTCTGAGAATAAAAACAGCTGGAGCTTGTTATGGTAATTACACAGGGGAAAGGATAATGTACTGGGAACTCCTCAGAAGAATCTGATTTGTGGTGAGGGGAGAGAGATAAAAGCTCATTTAAGAACGACATGAACG
>NW_025956523.1:0-36482 GCF_023159225.1 Perognathus longimembris pacificus
TTTTTCTCTGTTCCCTCACCCCAATCCAGATTCAATTGGGGAGTTACCAGTACAGTAACCATACCAGGAAGTACTGAATTTATTAAGCTACTGCTTTTCTTAATCTCAGTGGAGATATTTACTGATAAACAGCTACCTACGCAGCATGTTCATGTCGTTCCTAAATGAGCTTTTATCTCTCTCCCCTCACCACAAATCAGATTCTTCTGAGGAGTTCCCAGTACATTATCCTTTCCCCTGTGTAATTACCTTAACAAGCTCCAGCTGTTTTTATTCTCAGAAGGTTTACTCCCTGATGTACAGCTGCCTACCCCCTTCGTAAGTGCGGGTCCTAAATGAGCTTTTTTCTCTGTTCCCTCACCACAATCCAGATTCTTTTGGGGAGTTACCAGTACAGTAACCATACCAGGAAGTACTTAATTTATTAAGCTACTGCTTTTCTTAATCTCAGTGGAGATATTTACTGATAAACAGCTACCTACGCAGCATGTTCATGTCATTCCTAAATGAGCTTTTATCTCTCTCCCCTCACCACAATCAGATTCTTCTGAGGAGTTCCCAGTACATTATCCTTTCCCCTGTGTAATTACCTTAACAAGCTCCAGCTGTTTTTATTCTCAGAAGGTTTACTCCCTGATATACAGCTGCCTACCCCCTTCTAAGTGCAGGTCCTAAATGAGCTTTTTTCTCTGTTCCCTCACCACAATCCAGATTCTTTTGGGGAGTTACCAGTACAGTAACCATACCAGGAAGTACTTAATTTATTAAGCTACTGCTTTTCTTAATCTCAGTGGAGATATTTACTGATAAACAGCTACGTATGCAGCATGTTCATGTCGTTCCTAAATGAGCTTTTATCTCTCTCCCCTCACCACAAATCAGATTCTTCTGAGGAGGGCCCAGTACATTATCCTTTCCCCTGTGTAATTACCTTAACAAGCTCCAGCTGTTTTTATTCTCAGATGGTTTACTCCCTGATAGACAGCTGCCTACCCCCTTCGTAAGTGCAATTCTTAAATGACCTTTATTCTCTGTTCCCTCACCACAATCCAGATTCTTTTGGGGAGTTACCAGTACAGTAACCATACCAGGAAGTACTTAATTTATTAGCTACTGCTTTTCTTAATCTCAGTGGAGATATTTACTGATAAACAGCTACCTACCAGCATGTTCATGTCGTTCCTAAATGAGCTTTTATCTCTCTCCCCTCACCACAAATCAGATTCTTCTGAGGAGTTCCCAGTACATTATCCTTTCCCCTGTGTAATTACCATAACAAGCTCCAGCTGTTTTTATTCTCAGAAGGTTTACTCCCTGATATACAGCTGCCTACCCCCTTCGTAAGTGCAGGTCCTAAATGAGATTTTTTCTCTGTTCCCTCACCCATCCAGATTAATTTGGGGAGTTACCAGTACAGAAACCATACCAGGAAGTACTTAATTTATTAAGCTACTGCTTTTCTTAATCTCAGTGGAGATATTTACTGATAAACAGCTACCTACACAGCATGTTCATGTCGTTCCTAAATGAGCTTTTATCTCTCTCCCCTCACCACGAATCAGATTCTTCTGAGGAGTTCCCAGTACATTATCCTTTCCCCTGTGTAATTACCTTAACAAGCTCCAGCTGTTTTTATTCTCAGAAGGTTTACTCCCTGATATACAGCTGCCTACCCCCTTCGTAAGTGCAGGTCCTAAATGAGCTTTTTTCTCTGTTCCCTCACCCCAATCCAGATTCATTTGGGAGTTACCAGTACAGTAACCATACAGGAAGTACTTAATTTATTAAGCTACTGCTTTTCTTAATCTCAGTGGAGATATTTACTGATAAACAGCTACCTACGCAGCATGTTCATGTCGTTCCTAAATGAGCTTTTATCTCTCTCCCCTCACCACAAATCAGATTCTTCTGAGGAGTTCCCAGTACATTATCCTTTCCCCTGTGTAATTACCTTAACAAGCTCCAGCTGTTTTTATTCTCAGAAGGTTTACTCCCTGATAAACAGCTGCCTACCCCCTTCGTAAGTGCAGGTCCTAAATGAGCTTTTTTCTCTGTTCCCTCACCACAATCAGATTCTTTGGGGAGTTACCAGTACAGTAACCATACCAGGAAGTACTTAATTTATTAAGCTACTGCTTTTCTTAATCTCAGTGGAGATATTTACTGATAAACAGCTACCTACGCAGCATGTTCATGTCGTTCTAAATGAGCTTTTATCTCTCTCCCCTCACCACAAATCAGATTCTTCTGAGGAGTTCCCAGTACATTATCCTTTCCCCTGTGTAATTACCATAACAAGCTCCAGCTGTTTTTATTCTCAGAAGGTTTACTCCCTGATATACAGCTGCCTACCCCCTTCGTAAGTGCAGGTCCTAAATGAGCTTTTTTCTCTGTTCCCTCACCCATCCAGATTAATTTGGGGAGTTACCAGTACAGTAACCATACCAGGAAGTACTTAATTTATTAAGCTACTGCTTTTCTTAATCTCAGTGGAGATATTTACTGATAAACAGCTACCTACGCAGCATGTTCATGTCGTTCCTAAATGAGCTTTTATCTCTCTCCCCTCACCACAAATCAGATTCTTCTGAGGAGTTCCCAGTACATTATCCTTTCCCCTGTGTAATTACCATAACAAGCTCCAGCTGTTTTTATTCTCAGAAGGTTTACTCCCTGATATACAGCTGCCTACCCCCTTCGTAAGTGCAGGTCCTAAATGAGCTTTTTTCTCTGTTCCCTCACCCACATCCAGATTTTTGGGGAGTTACCAGTACAGTAACCATACCAGGAAGTACTTAATTTATTAAGCTACTGCTTTTCTTAATCTCAGTGGAGATATTTACTGATAAACAGCTACCTACGCAGCATGTTCATGTCGTTCCTAAATGAGCTTTTATCTCTCTCCCCTCACCACAAATCAGATTCTTCTGAGGAGTTCCCAGTACATTATCCTTTCCCCTGTGTAATTACCATAACAAGCTCCAGCTGTTTTTATTCTCAGAAGGTTTACTCCCTGATATACAGCTGCCTACCCCCTTCGTAAGTGCAGGTCCTAAATGAGCTTTTTTCTCTGTTCCCTCACCCCAGTCCAGATTAATTTGGGGAGTTACCAGTACAGAAACCATACCAGGAAGTACTTAATTTATTAAGCTACTGCTTTTCTTAATCTCAGTGGAGATATTTACTGATAAACAGCTACCTACACAGCATGTTCATGTCGTTCCTAAATGAGCTTTTATCTCTCTCCCCTCACCACGAATCAGATTCTTCTGAGGAGTTCCCAGTACATTATCCTTTCCCCTGTGTAATTACCTTAACAAGCTCCAGCTGCTTTTATTCTCAGAAGGTTTACTCCTGATAAACAGCTGCCTACCCCCTTCGTAAGTGCAGGTCCTAAATGAGCTTTTTTCTCTGTTCCCTCACCACAATCCAGATTCTTTGGGGAGTTACCAGTACAGTAACCATACCAGGAAGTACTTAATTTATTAAGCTACTGCTTTTCTTAATCTCAGTGGAGATATTTACTGATAAACAGCTACCTACGCAGCATGTTCATGTCGTTCCTAAATGAGCTTTTATCTCTCTCCCCTCACCACAAATCAGATTCTTCTGAGGAGTTCCCAGTACATTATCCTTTCCCCTGTGTAATTACCATAACAAGCTCCAGCTGTTTTTATTCTCAGAAGGTTTACTCCCTGATATACAGCTGCCTACCCCCTTCGTAAGTGCAGGTCCTAAATGAGCTTTTTTCTCTGTTCCCTCACCCCAGTCCAGATTCATTTGGGGAGTTACCAGTACAGTAACCATACCAGGAAGTACTTAATTTATTAAGCTACTGCTTTTCTTAATCTCAGTGGAGATATTTACTGATAAACAGCTACCTACGCAGCATGTTCATGTCGTTCCTAAATGAGCTTTTATCTCTCTCCCCTCACCACAAATCAGATTCTTCTGAGGAGTTCCCAGTACATTATCCTTTCCCCTGTGTAATTACCTTAACAAGCTCCAGCTGTTTTTATTCTCAGAAGGTTTACTCCCTGATATACAGCTGCCTACCCCCTTCGTAAGTGCAGGTCCTAAATGAGCTTTTTTCTCTGTTCCCTCACCACAATCCAGATTTTTGGGGAGTTACCAGTACAGTAACCATACCAGGAAGTACTTAATTTATTAAGCTACTGCTTTTCTTAATCTCAGTGGAGATATTTACTGATAAACAGCTACCTACGCAGCATGTTCATGTCGTTCCTTAATGAGCTTTTATCTCTCTCCCCTCACCACAAATCAGATTCTTCTGAGGAGTTCCCAGTACATTATCCTTTCCCCTGTGTAATTACCTTAACAAGCTCCAGCTGTTTTTATTCTCAGAAGGTTTACTCCCTGATATACAGCTGCCTACCCCCTTCGTAAGTGCAGGTCCTAAATGAGCTTTTTTCTCTGTTCCCTCACCCCATCCAGATTAATTTGGGGAGTTACCAGTACAGTAACCATACCAGGAAGTACTTAATTTATTAAGCTACTGCTTTTCTTAATCTCAGTGGAGATATTTACTGATAAACAGCTACCTACACAGCATGTTCATGTCGTTCCTAAATGAGCTTTTATCTCTCTCCCCTCACCACGAATCAGATTCTTCTGAGGAGTTCCCAGTACATTATCCTTTCCCCTGTGTAATTACCTTAACAAGCTCCAGCTGTTTTTATTCTCAGAAGGTTTACTCCCTGATATACAGCTGCCTACCCCCTTCGTAAGTGCAGGTCCTAAATGAGCTTTTTTCTCTGTTCCCTCACCACAATCCAGATTCTTTTGGGGAGTTACCAGTACAGTAACCATACCAGGAAGTACTTAATTTATTAAGCTACTGCTTTTCTTAATCTCAGTGGAGATATTTACTGATAAACAGCTACCTACGCAGCATGTTCATGTCGTTCCTAAATGAGCTTTTATCTCTCTCCCCTCACCACAAATCAGATTCTTCTGAGGAGTTCCCAGTACATTATCCTTTCCCCTGTGTAATTACCTTAACAAGCTCCAGCTGTTTTTATTCTCAGAAGGTTTACTCCCTGATATACAGCTGCCTACCCCCTTCGTAAGTGCAATTCCTAAATGAGCTTTTATTCTCTGTTCCCTCACCACAATCCAGATTCTTTTGGGGAGTTACCAGTACAGTAACCATACCAGGAAGTACTTAATTTATTAAGCTACTGCTTTTCTTAATCTCAGTGGAGATATTTACTGATAAACAGCTACCTACGCAGCATGTTCATGTCGTTCCTAAATGAGCTTTTATCTCTCTCCCCTCACCACAAATCAGATTCTTCTGAGGAGTTCCCAGTACATTATCCTTTCCCCTGTGTAATTACCTTAACAAGCTCCAGCTGTTTTTATTCTCAGAAGGTTTACTCCCTGATATACAGCTGCCTACCCCCTTCGTAAGTGCAGGTCCTAAATGAGCTTTTTTCTCTGTTCCCTCACCCAATCCAGATTCTTTTGGGGAGTTACCAGTACAGTAACCATACCAGGAAGTACTTAATTTATTAAGCTACTGCTTTTCTTAATCTCAGTGGAGATATTTACTGATAAACAGCTACCTACGCAGCATGTTCATGTCGTTCCTAAATGAGCTTTTATCTCTCTCCCCTCACCACAAATCAGATTCTTCTGAGGAGTTCCCAGTACATTATCCTTTCCCCTGTGTAATTACCTTAACAAGCTCCAGCTGTTTTTATTCTCAGAAGGTTTACTCCCTGATATACAGCTGCCTACCCCCTTCGTAAGTGCAGGTCCTAAATGAGCTTTTTTCTCTGTTCCCTCACCACAATCCAGATTCTTTTGGGGAGTTACCAGTACAGTAACCATACCAGGAAGTACTTAATTTATTAGCTACTGCTTTTCTTAATCTCAGTGGAGATATTTACTGATAAACAGCTACCTACGCAGCATGTTCATGTCGTTCCTAAATGAGCTTTTATCTCTCTCCCCTCACCACAAATCAGATTCTTCTGAGGAGTTCCCAGTACATTATCCTTTCCCCTGTGTAATTACCTTAACAAGCTCCAGCTGTTTTTATTCTCAGAAGGTTTACTCCCTGATATACAGCTGCCTACCCCCTTCGTAAGTGCAGGTCCTAAATGAGCTTTTTTCTCTGTTCCCTCACCCAATCCAGATTAATTTGGGGAGTTACCAGTACAGAAACCATACCAGGAAGTACTTAATTTATTAAGCTACTGCTTTTCTTAATCTCAGTGGAGATATTTACTGATAAACAGCTACCTACGCAGCATGTTCATGTCGTTCCTAAATGAGCTTTTATCTCTCTCCCCTCACCACGAATCAGATTCTTCTGAGGAGTTCCCAGTACATTATCCTTTCCCCTGTGTAATTACCTTAACAAGCTCCAGCTGTTTTTATTCTCAGAAGGTTTTCTCCCTGATATACAGCTGCCTACCCCCTTCGTAAGTGCAGGTCCTAAATGAGCTTTTTTCTCTGTTCCCTCACCCCAATCCAGATTCATTTGGGGAGTTACCAGTACAGTAACCATACCAGGAAGTACTGAATTTATTAAGCTACTGCTTTTCTTAATCTCAGTGGAGATATTTACTGATAAACAGCTACCTACGCAGCATGTTCATGTCGTTCCTAAATGAGCTTTTATCTCTCTCCCCTCACCACAAATCAGATTCTTCTGAGGAGTTCCCAGTACATTATCCTTTCCCCTGTGTAATTACCTTAACAAGCTCCAGCTGTTTTTATTCTCAGAAGGTTTACTCCCTGATATACAGCTGCCTACCCCCTTCGTAAGTGCAGGTCCTAAATGAGCTTTTTTCTCTGTTCCCTCACCACAATCCAGATTCTTTGGGGAGTTACCAGTACAGTAACCATACCAGGAAGTACTTAATTTATTAAGCTACTGCTTTTCTTAATCTCAGTGGAGATATTTACTGATAAACAGCTACCTACGCAGCATGTTCATGTCGTTCCTAAATGAGCTTTTATCTCTCTCCCCTCACCACAAATCAGATTCTTCTGAGGAGTTCCCAGTACATTATCCTTTCCCCTGTGTAATTACCTTAACAAGCTCCAGCTGTTTTTATTCTCAGAGGTTTACTCCCTGATATACAGCTGCCTACCCCCTTCGTAAGTGCATTCCTAAATGAGCTTTTTTCTCTGTTCCCTCACCACAATCCAGATTCTTTTGGGGAGTTACCAGTACAGTAACCATACCAGGAAGTACTTAATTTATTAAGCTACTGCTTTTCTTAATCTCAGTGGAGATATTTACTGATAAACAGCTACCTACGCAGCATGTTCATGTCGTTCCTAAATGAGCTTTTATCTCTCTCCCCTCACCACAAATCAGATTCTTCTGAGGAGTTCCCAGTACATTATCCTTTCCCCTGTGTAATTACCATAACAAGCTCCAGCTGTTTTTATTCTCAGAAGGTTTACTCCCTGATATACAGCTGCCTACCCCCTTCGTAAGTGCAGGTCCTAAATGAGCTTTTTTCTCTGTTCCCTCACCCCAATCCAGATTAATTTGGGGAGTTACCAGTACAGTAACCATACCAGGAAGTACTTAATTTATTAAGCTACTGCTTTTCTTAATCTCAGTGGAGATATTTACTGATAAACAGCTACCTACGCAGCATGTTCATGTCGTTCCTAAATGAGCTTTTATCTCTCTCCCCTCACCACGAATCAGATTCTTCTGAGGAGTTCCCAGTACATTATCCTTTCCCCTGTGTAATTACCTTAACAAGCTCCAGCTGTTTTTATTCTCAGAAGGTTTACTCCCTGATATACAGCTGCCTACCCCCTTCGTAAGTGCAGGTCCTAAATGAGCTTTTTTCTCTGTTCCCTCACCACAATCCAGATTCTTTTGGGGAGTTACCAGTACAGTAACCATACCAGGAAGTACTTAATTTATTAAGCTACTGCTTTTCTTAATCTCAGTGGAGATATTTACTGATAAACAGCTACCTACGCAGCATGTTCATGTCGTTCCTAAATGAGCTTTTATCTCTCTCCCCTCACCACAAATCAGATTCTTCTGAGGAGTTCCCAGTACATTATCCTTTCCCCTGTGTAATTACCTTAACAAGCTCCAGCTGTTTTTATTCTCAGAAGGTTTACTCCCTGATATACAGCTGCCTACCCCCTTCGTAAGTGCAGGTCCTAAATGAGCTTTTTTCTCTGTTCCCTCACCACAATCCAGATTCTTTTGGGGAGTTACCAGTACAGTAACCATACCAGGAAGTACTTAATTTATTAAGCTACTGCTTTTCTTAATCTCAGTGGAGATATTTACTGATAAACAGCTACCTACGCAGCATGTTCATGTCGTTCCTAAATGAGCTTTTATCTCTCTCCCCTCACCACAAATCAGATTCTTCTGAGGAGTTCCCAGTACATTATCCTTTCCCCTGTGTAATTACCATAACAAGCTCCAGCTGTTTTTATTCTCAGAAGGTTTACTCCCTGATATACAGCTGCCTACCCCCTTCGTAAGTGCAGGTCCTAAATGAGCTTTTTTCTCTGTTCCCTCACCCAGTCCAGATTAATTTGGGGAGTTACCAGTACAGTAACCATACCAGGAAGTACTTAATTTATTAAGCTACTGCTTTTCTTAATCTCAGTGGAGATATTTACTGATAAACAGCTACCTACGCAGCATGTTCATGTCGTTCCTAAATGAGCTTTTATCTCTCTCCCCTCACCACAAATCAGATTCTTCTGAGGAGTTCCCAGTACATTATCCTTTCCCCTGTGTAATTACCATAACAAGCTCCAGCTGTTTTTATTCTCAGAAGGTTTACTCCCTGATATACAGCTGCCTACCCCCTTCGTAAGTGCAGGTCCTAAATGAGCTTTTTTCTCTGTTCCCTCACCCCAGTCCAGATTAATTTGGGGAGTTACCAGTACAGTAACCATACCAGGAAGTACTTAATTTATTAAGCTACTGCTTTTCTTAATCTCAGTGGAGATATTTACTGATAAACAGCTACCTACGCAGCATGTTCATGTCGTTCCTAAATGAGCTTTTATCTCTCTCCCCTCACCACAAATCAGATTCTTCTGAGGAGTTCCCAGTACATTATCCTTTCCCCTGTGTAATTACCATAACAAGCTCCAGCTGTTTTTATTCTCAGAAGGTTTACTCCCTGATATACAGCTGCCTACCCCCTTCGTAAGTGCAGGTCCTAAATGAGATTTTTTCTCTGTTCCCTCACCCCAATCCAGATTTTTGGGGAGTTACCAGTACAGTAACCATACCAGGAAGTACTTAATTTATTAAGCTACTGCTTTTCTTAATCTCAGTGGAGATATTTACTGATAAACAGCTACCTACGCAGCATGTTCATGTCGTTCCTAAATGAGCTTTTATCTCTCTCCCCTCACCACAAATCAGATTCTTCTGAGGAGTTCCCAGTACATTATCCTTTCCCCTGTGTAATTACCTTAACAAGCTCCAGCTGTTTTTATTCTCAGAAGGTTTACTCCCTGATATACAGCTGCCTACCCCCTTCGTAAGTGCAGGTCCTAAATGAGCTTTTTTCTCTGTTCCCTCACCACAATCCAGATTCTTTGGGGAGTTACCAGTACAGTAACCATACCAGGAAGTACTTAATTTATTAAGCTACTGCTTTTCTTAATCTCAGTGGAGATATTTACTGATAAACAGCTACCTACGCAGCATGTTCATGTCGTTCCTAAATGAGCTTTTATCTCTCTCCCCTCACCACAAATCAGATTCTTCTGAGGAGTTCCCAGTACATTATCCTTTCCCCTGTGTAATTACCTTAACAAGCTCCAGCTGTTTTTATTCTCAGAAGGTTTACTCCCTGATATACAGCTGCCTACCCCCTTCGTAAGTGCAGGTCCTAAATGAGCTTTTTTCTCTGTTCCCTCACCCAATCCAGATTTTTGGGGAGTTACCAGTACAGTAACCATACCAGGAAGTACTTAATTTATTAAGCTACTGCTTTTCTTAATCTCAGTGGAGATATTTACTGATAAACAGCTACCTACGCAGCATGTTCATGTCGTTCCTAAATGAGCTTTTATCTCTCTCCCCTCACCACAAATCAGATTCTTCTGAGGAGTTCCCAGTACATTATCCTTTCCCCTGTGTAATTACCTTAACAAGCTCCAGCTGTTTTTATTCTCAGAAGGTTTACTCCCTGATATACAGCTGCCTACCCCCTTCGTAAGTGCAGGTCCTAAATGAGCTTTTTCTCTGTTCCCTCACCCACAATCCAGATTTTTGGGGAGTTACCAGTACAGTAACCATACCAGGAAGTACTTAATTTATTAAGCTACTGCTTTTCTTAATCTCAGTGGAGATATTTACTGATAAACAGCTACCTACGCAGCATGTTCATGTCGTTCCTAAATGAGCTTTTATCTCTCTCCCCTCACCACAAATCAGATTCTTCTGAGGAGTTCCCAGTACATTATCCTTTCCCCTGTGTAATTACCATAACAAGCTCCAGCTGTTTTTATTCTCAGAAGGTTTACTCCCTGATATACAGCTGCCTACCCCCTTCGTAAGTGCAGGTCCTAAATGAGCTTTTTTCTCTGTTCCCTCACCCCAGTCCAGATTAATTTGGGGAGTTACCAGTACAGTAACCATACCAGGAAGTACTTAATTTATTAAGCTACTGCTTTTCTTAATCTCAGTGGAGATATTTACTGATAAACAGCTACCTACGCAGCATGTTCATGTCGTTCCTAAATGAGCTTTTATCTCTCTCCCCTCACCACAAATCAGATTCTTCTGAGGAGTTCCCAGTACATTATCCTTTCCCCTGTGTAATTACCTTAACAAGCTCCAGCTGTTTTTATTCTCAGAAGGTTTACTCCCTGATATACAGCTGCCTACCCCCTTCGTAAGTGCAGGTCCTAAATGAGCTTTTTTCTCTGTTCCCTCACCACAATCCAGATTCTTTTGGGGAGTTACCAGTACAGTAACCATACCAGGAAGTACTTAATTTATTAAGCTACTGCTTTTCTTAATCTCAGTGGAGATATTTACTGATAAACAGCTACCTACGCAGCATGTTCATGTCGTTCCTAAATGAGCTTTTATCTCTCTCCCCTCACCACAAATCAGATTCTTCTGAGGAGTTCCCAGTACATTATCCTTTCCCCTGTGTAATTACCTTAACAAGCTCCAGCTGTTTTTATTCTCAGAAGGTTTACTCCCTGATATACAGCTGCCTACCCCCTTCGTAAGTGCAGGTCCTAAATGAGCTTTTTTCTCTGTTCCCTCACCACAATCCAGATTCTTTTGGGGAGTTACCAGTACAGTAACCATACCAGGAAGTACTTAATTTATTAAGCTACTGCTTTTCTTAATCTCAGTGGAGATATTTACTGATAAACAGCTACCTACGCAGCATGTTCATGTCGTTCCTAAATGAGCTTTTATCTCTCTCCCCTCACCACAAATCAGATTCTTCTGAGGAGTTCCCAGTACATTATCCTTTCCCCTGTGTAATTACCTTAACAAGCTCCAGCTGTTTTTATTCTCAGAAGGTTTACTCCCTGATATACAGCTGCCTACCCCCTTCGTAAGTGCAGGTCCTAAATGAGCTTTTTTCTCTGTTCCCTCACCACAATCCAGATTCTTTTGGGGAGTTACCAGTACAGTAACCATACCAGGAAGTACTTAATTTATTAAGCTACTGCTTTTCTTAATCTCAGTGGAGATATTTACTGATAAACAGCTACCTACGCAGCATGTTCATGTCGTTCCTAAATGAGCTTTTATCTCTCTCCCCTCACCACAAATCAGATTCTTCTGAGGAGTTCCCAGTACATTATCCTTTCCCCTGTGTAATTACCTTAACAAGCTCCAGCTGTTTTTATTCTCAGAAGGTTTACTCCCTGATATACAGCTGCCTACCCCCTTCGTAAGTGCAGGTCCTAAATGAGCTTTTTTCTCTGTTCCCTCACCCAATCCAGATTCTTTTGGGGAGTTACCAGTACAGTAACCATACCAGGAAGTACTTAATTTATTAAGCTACTGCTTTTCTTAATCTCAGTGGAGATATTTACTGATAAACAGCTACCTACGCAGCATGTTCATGTCGTTCCTAAATGAGCTTTTATCTCTCTCCCCTCACCACAAATCAGATTCTTCTGAGGAGTTCCCAGTACATTATCCTTTCCCCTGTGTAATTACCTTAACAAGCTCCAGCTGTTTTTATTCTCAGAAGGTTTACTCCCTGATATACAGCTGCCTACCCCCTTCGTAAGTGCAGGTCCTAAATGAGCTTTTTTCTCTGTTCCCTCACCACAATCCAGATTCTTTTGGGGAGTTACCAGTACAGTAACCATACCAGGAAGTACTTAATTTATTAAGCTACTGCTTTTCTTAATCTCAGTGGAGATATTTACTGATAAACAGCTACGTACGCAGCATGTTCATGTCGTTCCTAAATGAGCTTTTATCTCTCTCCCCTCACCACAAATCAGATTCTTCTGAGGAGTTCCCAGTACATTATCCTTTCCCCTGTGTAATTACCTTAACAAGCTCCAGCTGTTTTTATTCTCAGAAGGTTTACTCCCTGATATACAGCTGCCTACCCCCTTCGTAAGTGCAGGTCCTAAATGAGATTTTTCTCTGTTCCCTCACCACAATCCAGATTCTTTTGGGGAGTTACCAGTACAGTAACCATACCAGGAAGTACTTAATTTATTAAGCTACTGCTTTTCTTAATCTCAGTGGAGATATTTACTGATAAACAGCTACCTACGCAGCATGTTCATGTCGTTCCTAAATGAGCTTTTATCTCTCTCCCCTCACCACAAATCAGATTCTTCTGAGGAGTTCCCAGTACATTATCCTTTCCCCTGTGTAATTACCTTAACAAGCTCCAGCTGTTTTTATTCTCAGAAGGTTTACTCCCTGATATACAGCTGCCTACCCCCTTCGTAAGTGCAGGTCCTAAATGAGCTTTTTTCTCTGTTCCCTCACCCCAATCCAGATTCATTTGGGGAGTTACCAGTACAGTAACCATACCAGGAAGTACTTAATTTATTAAGCTACTGCTTTTCTTAATCTCAGTGGAGATATTTACTGATAAACAGCTACCTACGCAGCATGTTCATGTCGTTCCTAAATGAGCTTTTATCTCTCTCCCCTCACCACAAATCAGATTCTTCTGAGGAGTTCCCAGTACATTATCCTTTCCCCTGTGTAATTACCTTAACAAGCTCCAGCTGTTTTTATTCTCAGAAGGTTTACTCCCTGATATACAGCTGCCTACCCCCTTCGTAAGTGCAGGTCCTAAATGAGCTTTTTTCTCTGTTCCCTCACCCCAATCCAGATTCTTTGGGGAGTTACCAGTACAGTAACCATACCAGGAAGTACTTAATTTATTAAGCTACTGCTTTTCTTAATCTCAGTGGAGATATTTACTGATAAACAGCTACCTACGCAGCATGTTCATGTCGTTCCTAAATGAGCTTTTATCTCTCTCCCCTCACCACAAATCAGATTCTTCTGAGGAGTTCCCAGTACATTATCCTTTCCCCTGTGTAATTACCTTAACAAGCTCCAGCTGTTTTTATTCTCAGAAGGTTTACTCCCTGATATACAGCTGCCTACCCCCTTCGTAAGTGCAGGTCTTAAATGAGCTTTTTTCTCTGTTCCCTCACCACAATCCAGATTCTTTTGGGGAGTTACCAGTACAGTACCATACCAGGAAGTACTTAATTTATTAAGCTACTGCTTTTCTTAATCTCAGTGGAGATATTTACTGATAAACAGCTACCTACGCAGCATGTTCATGTCGTTCCTAAATGAGCTTTTATCTCTCTCCCCTCACCACAATCAGATTCTTCTGAGGAGTTCCCAGTACATTATCCTTTCCCCTGTGTAATTACCTTAACAAGCTCCAGCTGTTTTTATTCTCAGAAGGTTTACTCCCTGATATACAGCTGCCTACCCCCTTCGTAAGTGCAGGTCCTAAATGAGCTTTTTTCTCTGTTCCCTCACCACAATCCAGATTCTTTTGGGGAGTTACCAGTACAGTAACCATACCAGGAAGTACTTAATTTATTAAGCTACTGCTTTTCTTAATCTCAGTGGAGATATTTACTGATAAACAGCTACGTATGCAGCATGTTCATGTCGTTCCTAAATGAGCTTTTATCTCTCTCCCCTCACCACAAATCAGATTCTTCTGAGGAGGGCCCAGTACATTATCCTTTCCCCTGTGTAATTACCATAACAAGCTCCAGCTGTTTTTATTCTCAGAAGGTTTACTCCCTGATATACAGCTGCCTACCCCCTTCGTAAGTGCAGGTCCTAAATGAGCTTTTTTCTCTGTTCCCTCACCACAATCCAGATTCTGAGGGAGTTACCAGTACAGTAACCATACCAGGAAGTACTTATTTATTAAGCTACTGCTTTTCTTAATCTCAGTGGAGATATTTACTGATAAACAGCTACCTACGCAGCATGTTCATGTCGTTCCTAAATGAGCTTTTATCTCTCTCCCCTCACCACAAATCAGATTCTTCTGAGGAGTTCCCAGTACATTATCCTTTCCCCTGTGTAATTACCTTAACAAGCTCCAGCTGTTTTTATTCTCAGAAGGTTTACTCCCTGATATACAGCTGCCTACCCCCTTCGTAAGTGCAGGTCCTAAATGAGCTTTTTCTCTGTTCCCTCACCACAATCCAGATTCTTTTGGGGAGTTACCAGTACAGTAACCATACCAGGAAGTACTTAATTTATTAAGCTACTGCTTTTCTTAATCTCAGTGGAGATATTTACTGATAAACAGCTACCTACGCAGCATGTTCATGTCGTTCCTAAATGAGCTTTTATCTCTCTCCCTCTCACCACAAATCAGATTCTTCGGAGGAGTTCCCAGTACATTATCCTTTCCCCTGTGTAATTACCTTAACAAGTTCCAGCTGTTTTTATTCTCAGAAGGTTTACTCCCTGATATACAGCTGCCTACCCCCTTCGTAAGTGCAGGTCCTAAATGAGCTTTTTCTCTGTTCCCTCACCACAATCCAGATTCTTTTGGGGAGTTACCAGTACAGTAACCATACCAGGAAGTACTTAATTTATTAAGCTACTGCTTTTCTTAATCTCAGTGGAGATATTTACTGATAAACAGCTACCGTACGCAGCATGTTCATGTCGTTCCTAAATGAGCTTTTATCTCTCTCCCCTCACCACAAATCAGATTCTTCTGAGGAGTTCCCAGTACATTATCCTTTCCCCTGTGTAATTACCTTAACAAGCTCCAGCTGTTTTTATTCTCAGAAGGTTTACTCCCTGATATACAGCTGCCTACCCCCTTCGTAAGTGCAGGTCCTAAATGAGCTTTTTTCTCTGTTCCCTCACCACAATCCAGATTCTTTTGGGGAGTTACCAGTACAGTAACCATACCAGGAAGTACTTAATTTATTAAGCTACTGCTTTTCTTAATCTCAGTGGAGATATTTACTGATAAACAGCTACCTACGCAGCATGTTCATGTCGTTCCTAAATGAGCTTTTATCTCTCTCCCCTCACCACAAATCAGATTCTTCTGAGGAGTTCCCAGTACATTATCCTTTCCCCTGTGTAATTACCTTAACAAGCTCCAGCTGTTTTTATTCTCAGAAGGTTTACTCCCTGATATACAGCTGCCTACCCCCTTCGTAAGTGCAGGTCCTAAATGAGCTTTTTTCTCTGTTCCCTCACCCAATCCAGATTTTTGGGGAGTTACCAGTACAGTAACCATACCAGGAAGTACTTAATTTATTAAGCTACTGCTTTTCTTAATCTCAGTGGAGATATTTACTGATAAACAGCTACCTACGCAGCATGTTCATGTCGTTCCTAAATGAGCTTTTATCTCTCTCCCCTCACCACAAATCAGATTCTTCTGAGGAGTTCCCAGTACATTATCCTTTCCCCTGTGTAATTACCTTAACAAGCTCCAGCTGTTTTTATTCTCAGAAGGTTTACTCCCTGATAACAGCTGCCTACCCCCTTCGTAAGTGCAGGTCCTAAATGAGCTTTTTTCTCTGTTCCCTCACCACAATCCAGATTCTTTGGGGAGTTACCAGTACAGTAACCATACCAGGAAGTACTTAATTTATTAAGCTACTGCTTTTCTTAATCTCAGTGGAGATATTTACTGATAAACAGCTACCTACGCAGCATGTTCATGTCGTTCCTAAATGAGCTTTTATCTCTCTCCCCTCACCACAATCAGATTCTTCTGAGGAGTTCCCAGTACATTATCCTTTCCCCTGTGTAATTACCTTAACAAGCTCCAGCTGTTTTTATTCTCAGAAGGTTTACTCCCTGATATACAGCTGCCTACCCCCTTCGTAAGTGCAGGTCTAAATGAGCTTTTTTCTCTGTTCCCTCACCCAATCCAGATTCTTTTGGGGAGTTACCAGTACAGTAACCATACCAGGAAGTACTTAATTTATTAAGCTACTGCTTTTCTTAATCTCAGTGGAGATATTTACTGATAAACAGCTACCTACGCAGCATGTTCATGTCGTTCCTAAATGAGCTTTTATCTCTCTCCCCTCACCACAAATCAGATTCTTCTGAGGAGTTCCCAGTACATTATCCTTTCCCCTGTGTAATTACCTTAACAAGCTCCAGCTGTTTTTATTCTCAGAAGGTTTACTCCCTGATATACAGCTGCCTACCCCCTTCGTAAGTGCAGGTCCTAAATGAGCTTTTTTCTCTGTTCCCTCCCCAATCCAGATTCATGGGGAGTTACCAGTACAGTAACCATACCAGGAAGTACTTAATTTATTAAGCTACTGCTTTTCTTAATCTCAGTGGAGATATTTACTGATAAACAGCTACCTACGCAGCATGTTCATGTCGTTCCTAAATGAGCTTTTATCTCTCTCCCCTCACCACAAATCAGATTCTTCTGAGGAGTTCCCAGTACATTATCCTTTCCCCTGTGTAATTACCTTAACAAGCTCCAGCTGTTTTTATTCTCAGAAGGTTTACTCCCTGATATACAGCTGCCTACCCCCTTCGTAAGTGCAGGTCCTAAATGAGCTTTTTTCTCTGTTCCCTCACCCATCCAGATTCTTTTGGGGAGTTACCAGTACAGTAACCATACCAGGAAGTACTTAATTTATTAAGCTACTGCTTTTCTTAATCTCAGTGGAGATATTTACTGATAAACAGCTACCTACGCAGCATGTTCATGTCGTTCCTAAATGAGCTTTTATCTCTCTCCCCTCACCACAAATCAGATTCTTCTGAGGAGTTCCCAGTACATTATCCTTTCCCCTGTGTAATTACCTTAACAAGCTCCAGCTGTTTTTATTCTCAGAAGGTTTACTCCCTGATATACAGCTGCCTACCCCCTTCGTAAGTGCAGGTCCTAAATGAGCTTTTTTCTCTGTTCCCTCACCACAATCCAGATTCTTTGGGGAGTTACCAGTACAGTAACCATACCAGGAAGTACTTAATTTATTAAGCTACTGCTTTTCTTAATCTCAGTGGAGATATTTACTGATAAACAGCTACCTACGCAGCATGTTCATGTCGTTCCTAAATGAGCTTTTATCTCTCTCCCCTCACCACAAATCAGATTCTTCTGAGGAGTTCCCAGTACATTATCCTTTCCCCTGTGTAATTACCTTAACAAGCTCCAGCTGTTTTTATTCTCAGAAGGTTTACTCCCTGATATACAGCTGCCTACCCCCTTCGTAAGTGCAGGTCCTAAATGAGCTTTTTTCTCTGTTCCCTCACCACAATCCAGATTCTTTTGGGGAGTTACCAGTACAGTAACCATACCAGGAAGTACTTAATTTATTAAGCTACTGCTTTTCTTAATCTCAGTGGAGATATTTACTGATAAACAGCTACCTACGCAGCATGTTCATGTCGTTCCTAAATGAGCTTTTATCTCTCTCCCCTCACCACAATTCAGATTCTGCTGAGGAGTTCCCAGTACATTATCCTTTCCCCTGTGTAATTACCTTAACAAGCTCCAGCTGTTTTTATTCTCAGAAGGTTTACTCCCTGATATACAGCTGCCTACCCCCTTCGTAAGTGCAGGTCTTAAATGAGCATTTTTCTCTGTTCCCTCACCACAATCCAGATTCTTTTGGGGAGTTACCGGTACAGTAACCATACCAGGAAGTACTTAATTTATTAAGCTACTGCTTTTCTTAATCTCAGTGGAGATATTTACTGATAAACAGCTACGTATGCAGCATGTTCATGTCGTTCCTAAATGAGCTTTTATCTCTCTCCCCTCACCACAAATCAGATTCTTCTGAGGAGGGCCCAGTACATTATCCTTTCCCCTGTGTAATTACCATAACAAGCTCCAGTTGTTTTTATTCTCAGAAGGTTTACTCCCTGATATACAGCTGCCTACCCCCTTCGTAAGTGCAGGTCCTAAATGAGCTTTTTTCTCTGTTCCCTCACCCGAGTCCAGATTCATGAGGGAGTTACCAGTACAGTAACCATACCAGGAAGTACTTAATTTATTAAGCTACTGCTTTTCTTAATCTCAGTGGAGATATTTACTGATAAACAGCTACCTACGCAGCATGTTCATGTCGTTCCTAAATGAGCTTTTATCTCTCTCCCCTCACCACAAATCAGATTCTTCTGAGGAGTTCCCAGTACATTATCCTTTCCCCTGTGTAATTACCTTAACAAGCTCCAGCTGTTTTTATTCTCAGAAGGTTTACTCCCTGATATACAGCTGCCTACCCCCTTCGTAACTGCAGGTCCTAAATTAGCTTTTTTCTCTGTTCCCTCACCACAATCCAGATTCTTTTGGGGAGTTACCAGTACAGTAACCATACCAGGAAGTACTTAATTTATTAAGCTACTGCTTTTCTTAATCTCAGTGGAGATATTTACTGATAAACAGCTACCTACGAGCATGTTCATGTCGTTCCTAAATGAGCTTTTATCTCTCTCCTCTCACCACAAATCAGATTCTTCGGAGGAGTTCCCAGTACATTATCCTTTCCCCTGTGTAATTACCTGAACAAGTTCCAGCTGTTTTTATTCTCAGAAGGTTTACTCCCTGATATACAGCTGCCTACCCCCTTCATAAGTGCAGGTCCTAAATGAGCTTTTTTCTCTGTTCCCTCACCACAATCCAGATTCTTTTGGGGAGTTACCAGTACAGTAACCATACCAGGAAGTACTTAATTTATTAAGCTACTGCTTTTCTTAATCTCAGTGGAGATATTTACTGATAAACAGCTACCTACGCAGCATGTTCATGTCGTTCCTAAATGAGCTTTTATCTCTCTCCCCTCACCACAATCAGATTCTTCTGAGGAGTTCCCAGTACATTATCCTTTCCCCTGTGTAATTACCTTAACAAGCTCCAGCTGTTTTTATTCTCAGAAGGTTTACTCCCTGATATACAGCTGCCTACCCCCTTCGTAAGTGCAGGTCCTAAATGAGCTTTTTTCTCTGTTCCCTCACCCAATCCAGATTCTTTTGGGGAGTTACCAGTACAGTAACCATACCAGGAAGTACTTAATTTATTAAGCTACTGCTTTTCTTAATCTCAGTGGAGATATTTACTGATAAACAGCTACGTATGCAGCATGTTCATGTCGTTCCTAAATGAGCTTTTATCTCTCTCCCCTCACCACAAATCAGATTCTTCTGAGGAGCCCAGTACATTATCCTTTCCCCTGTGTAATTACCTTAACAAGCTCCAGCTGTTTTTATTCTCAGAATTTTACTCCCTGATAGACAGCTGCCTACCCCCTTCGTAAGTGCAGGTCCTAAATGAGCTTTTTTCTCTGTTCCCTCACCACAATCCAGATTCTTTTGGGGAGTTACCAGTACAGTAACCATACCAGGAAGTACTTAATTTATTAAGCTACTGCTTTTCTTAATCTCAGTGGAGATATTTACTGATAAACAGCTACCTACGCAGCATGTTCATGTCGTTCCTAAATGAGCTTTTATCTCTCTCCCCTCACCACAAATCAGATTCTTCTGAGGAGTTCCCAGTACATTATCCTTTCCCCTGTGTAATTACCATAACAAGCTCCAGCTGTTTTTATTCTCAGAAGGTTTACTCCCTGATATACAGCTGCCTACCCCCTTCGTAAGTGCAGGTCCTAAATGAGCTTTTTTCTCTGTTCCCTCCCCAGTCCAGATTCTTTTGGGGAGTTACCAGTACAGTAACCATACCAGGAAGTACTTAATTTATTAAGCTACTGCTTTTCTTAATCTCAGTGGAGATATTTACTGATAAACAGCTACCTACGCAGCATGTTCATGTCGTTCCTAAATGAGCTTTTATCTCTCTCCCCTCACCACAAATCAGATTCTTCTGAGGAGTTCCCAGTACATTATCCTTTCCCCTGTGTAATTACCTTAACAAGCTCCAGCTGTTTTTATTCTCAGAAGGTTTACTCCCTGATATACAGCTGCCTACCCCCTTCGTAAGTGCAGGTCCTAAATGAGCTTTTTTCTCTGTTCCCTCACCCCAATCCAGATTAATTTGGGGAGTTACCAGTACAGTAACCATACCAGGAAGTACTTAATTTATTAAGCTACTGCTTTTCTTAATCTCAGTGGAGATATTTACTGATAAACAGCTACCTACGCAGCATGTTCATGTCGTTCCTAAATGAGCTTTTATCTCTCTCCCCTCACCACAAATCAGATTCTTCTGAGGAGTTCCCAGTACATTATCCTTTCCCCTGTGTAATTACCTTAACAAGCTCCAGCTGTTTTTATTCTCAGAAGGTTTACTCCCTGATATACAGCTGCCTACCCCCTTCGTAAGTGCAGGTCCTAAATGAGCTTTTTTCTCTGTTCCCTCACCCCAATCCAGATTCTTTTGGGGAGTTACCAGTACAGTAACCATACCAGGAAGTACTTAATTTATTAAGCTACTGCTTTTCTTAATCTCAGTGGAGATATTTACTGATAAACAGCTACCTACGCAGCATGTTCATGTCGTTCCTAAATGAGCTTTTATCTCTCTCCCCTCACCACAAATCAGATTCTTCTGAGGAGTTCCCAGTACATTATCCTTTCCCCTGTGTAATTACCTTAACAAGCTCCAGCTGTTTTTATTCTCAGAAGGTTTACTCCCTGATATACAGCTGCCTACCCCCTTCGTAAGTGCAGGTCCTAAATGAGCTTTTTTCTCTGTTCCCTCACCACAATCCAGATTCTTTTGGGGAGTTACCAGTACAGTAACCATACCAGGAAGTACTTAATTTATTAAGCTACTGCTTTTCTTAATCTCAGTGGAGATATTTACTGATAAACAGCTACCTACGCAGCATGTTCATGTCGTTCCTAAATGAGCTTTTATCTCTCTCCCTCACCACAATCAGATTCTTCTGAGGAGTTCCCAGTACATTATCCTTTCCCCTGTGTAATTACCTTAACAAGCTCCAGCTGTTTTTATTCTCAGAAGGTTTACTCCCTGATATACAGCTGCCTACCCCCTTCGTAAGTGCAGGTCCTAAATGAGCTTTTTTCTCTGTTCCCTCACCACAATCCAGATTCTTTGGGGAGTTACCAGTACAGTAACCATACCAGGAAGTACTTAATTTATTAAGCTACTGCTTTTCTTAATCTCAGTGGAGATATTTACTGATAAACAGCTACCTACGCAGCATGTTCATGTCGTTCCTAAATGAGCTTTTATCTCTCTCCCCTCACCACAAATCAGATTCTTCTGAGGAGTTCCCAGTACATTATCCTTTCCCCTGTGTAATTACCTTAACAAGCTCCAGCTGTTTTTATTCTCAGAAGGTTTACTCCCTGATAAACAGCTGCCTACCCCCTTCGTAAGTGCAGGTCCTAAATGAGCTTTTTTCTCTGTTCCCTCACCACAATCCAGATTCTGAGGGAGTTACCAGTACAGTAACCATACCAGGAAGTACTTAATTTATTAAGCTACTGCTTTTCTTAATCTCAGTGGAGATATTTACTGATAAACAGCTACCTACGCAGCATGTTCATGTCGTTCCTAAATGAGCTTTTATCTCTCTCCCCTCACCACAAATCAGATTCTTCTGAGGAGTTCCCAGTACATTATCCTTTCCCCTGTGTAATTACCTTAACAAGCTCCAGCTGTTTTTATTCTCAGAAGGTTTACTCCCTGATATACAGCTGCCTACCCCCTTCGTAACTGCAGGTCCTAAATAGCTTTTTTCTCTGTTCCCTCACCACAATCCAGATTCTTTTGGGGAGTTACCAGTACAGTAACCATACCAGGAAGTACTTAATTTATTAAGCTACTGCTTTTCTTAATCTCAGTGGAGATATTTACTGATAAACAGCTACCTACGCAGCATGTTCATGTCGTTCCTAAATGAGCTTTTATCTCTCTCCTCTCACCACAAATCAGATTCTTCGGAGGAGTTCCCAGTACATTATCCTTTCCCCTGTGTAATTACCTGAACAAGTTCCAGCTGTTTTTATTCTCAGAAGGTTTACTCCCTGATATACAGCTGCCTACCCCCTTCATAAGTGCAGGTCCTAAATGAGCTTTTTTCTCTGTTCCCTCACCACAATCCAGATTCTTTTGGGGAGTTACCAGTACAGTAACCATACCAGGAAGTACTTAATTTATTAAGCTACTGCTTTTCTTAATCTCAGTGGAGATATTTACTGATAAACAGCTACCTACGCAGCATGTTCATGTCGTTCCTAAATGAGCTTTTATCTCTCTCCCCTCACCACAAATCAGATTCTTCTGAGGAGTTCCCAGTACATTATCCTTTCCCCTGTGTAATTACCTTAACAAGCTCCAGCTGTTTTTATTCTCAGAAGGTTTACTCCCTGATGTACAGCTGCCTACCCCCTTCGTAAGTGCAGGTCCTAAATGAGCTTTTTTCTCTGTTCCCTCACCACAATCCAGATTCTTTTGGGGAGTTACCAGTACAGTAACCATACCAGGAAGTACTTAATTTATTAAGCTACTGCTTTTCTTAATCTCAGTGGAGATATTTACTGATAAACAGCTACCTACGCAGCATGTTCATGTCATTCCTAAATGAGCTTTTATCTCTCTCCCCTCACCACAATTCAGATTCTTCTGAGGAGTTCCCAGTACATTATCCTTTCCCCTGTGTAATTACCTTAACAAGCTCCAGCTGTTTTTATTCTCAGAAGGTTTACTCTCTGATATACAGCTGCCTACCCCCTTCTAAGTGCAGGTCCTAAATGAGCTTTTTTCTCTGTTCCCTCCCAAAATCCAGATTCTTTTGGGGAGTTACCAGTACAGTAACCATACCAGGAAGTACTTAATTTATTAAGCTACTGCTTTTCTTAATCTCAGTGGAGATATTTACTGATAAACAGCTACGTATGCAGCATGTTCATGTCGTTCCTAAATGAGCTTTTATCTCTCTCCCCTCACCACAAATCAGATTCTTCTGAGGAGGGCCCAGTACATTATCCTTTCCCCTGTGTAATTACCTTAACAAGCTCCAGCTGTTTTTATTCTCAGATGGTTTACTCCCTGATAGACAGCTGCCTACCCCCTTCGTAAGTGCAATTCCTAAATGAGCTTTTATTCTCTGTTCCCTCACCACAATCCAGATTCTTTTGGGGAGTTACCAGTACAGTAACCATACCAGGAAGTACTTAATTTATTAAGCTACTGCTTTTCTTAATCTCAGTAGAGATATTTACTGATAAACAGCTACCTACGCAGCATGTTCATGTCGTTCCTAAATGAGCTTTTATCTCTCTCCCCTCACCACAAATCAGATTCTTCTGAGGAGTTCCCAGTACATTATCCTTTCCCCTGTGTAATTACCATAACAAGCTCCAGCTGTTTTTATTCTCAGAAGGTTTACTCCCTGATATACAGCTGCCTACCCCCTTCGTAAGTGCAGGTCCTAAATGAGCTTTTTTCTCTGTTCCCTCACCACATCCAGATTAATTTGGGGAGTTACCAGTACAGTAACCATACCAGGAAGTACTTAATTTATTAAGCTACTGCTTTTCTTAATCTCAGTGGAGATATTTACTTGATAAACAGCTACCTACGCAGCTAGTTCATGTCGTTCCTAAATGAGCTTTAATCTCTCTCCCCTCACCACGAATCAGATTCTTCTGAGGAGTTCCCAGTACATTATCCTTTCCCTGTGTAATTACCTTAACAAGCTCCAGCTGTTTTTATTCTCAGAAGGTTTACTCCCTGATATACAGCTGCCTACCCCCTTCGTAAGTGCAGGTCCTAAATGAGCTTTTTTCCTGTTCCCTCACCCAATCCAGATTCTTTGGGGAGTTACCAGTACAGTAACCATACCAGGAAGGACTGAATTTATTAGCTACTGCTTTTTTAATCTCAGTGGAGATATTTACTGATAAACAGCTACCTACGCAGCATGTTCATGTCGTTCCTAAATGAGCTTTTATCTCTCTCCCCTCACCACAAATCAGATTCTTCTGAGGAGTTCCCAGTACATTATCCTTTCCCCTGTGTAATTACCTTAACAAGCTCCAGCTGTTTTTATTCTCAGAAGGTTTACTCCCTGATATACAGCTGCCTACCCCCTTCGTAAGTGCAATTCCTAAATGAGCTTTTATTCTCTGTTCCCTCACCACAATCCAGATTCTTTTGGGGAGTTACCAGTACAGTATCCATACCAGGAAGTACTTAATTTATTAAGCTCTGCTTTTCTTAATCTCAGTGGAGATATTTACTGATAAACAGCTACCTACGCAGCATGTTCATGTCGTTCCTAAATGAGCTTTTATCTCTCTCCCCTCACCACAAATCAGATTCTTCTGAGGAGTTCCCAGTACATTATCCTTTCCCCTGTGTAATTACCATAACAAGCTCCAGCTGTTTTTATTCTCAGAAGGTTTACTCCCTGATATACAGCTGCCTACCCCTTCGTAAGTGCAGGTCCTAAATGAGCTTTTTTCTCTGTTCCCTCACCCATCCAGATTCTTTGGGGAGTTACCAGTACAGTAACCATACCAGGAAGTACTTAATTTATTAAGCTACTGCTTTTCTTAATCTCAGTGGAGATATTTACTGATAAACAGCTACCTACGCAGCATGTTCATGTCGTTCCTAAATGAGCTTTTATCTCTCTCCCTCACCACGAATCAGATTCTTCTGAGGAGTTCCCAGTACATTATCCTTTCCCCTGTGTAATTACCTTAACAAGCTCCAGCTTTTTTATTCTCAGAAGGTTTTCTCCCTGATATACAGCTGCCTACCCCCTTCGTAAGTGCAGGTCCTAAATGAGCTTTTTTCTCTGTTCCCTCACCACAATCCAGATTCTTTGGGGAGTTACCAGTACAGTAACCATACCAGGAAGTACTTAATTTATTATGCTACTGCTTTTCTTAATCTCAGTGGAGATATTTACTGATAAACAGCTACCTACGCAGCATGTTCATGTCGTTCCTAAATGAGCTTTTATCTCTCTCCCCTCACCACAAATCAGATTCTTCTGAGGAGTTCCCAGTACATTATCCTTTCCCCTGTGTAATTACCTTAACAAGCTCCAGCTGTTTTTATTCTCAGAAGGTTTACTCCCTGATAAACAGCTGCCTACCCCCTTCGTAAGTGCAGGTCCTAAATGAGCTTTTTTCTCTGTTCCCTCACCACAATCCAGATTCTTTGGGGAGTTACCAGTACAGTAACCATACCTGGAAGTACTTAATTTATTAAGCTACTGCTTTTCTTAATCTCAGTAGATATTTACTGATAAACAGCTACCTACGCAGCATGTTCATGTCGTTCCTAAATGAGCTTTTATCTCTCTCCCCTCACCACAAATCAGATTCTTCTGAGGAGTTCCCAGTACATTATCCTTTCCCTGTGTAATTACCTTAACAAGCTCCAGCTGTTTTTATTCTCAGAAGGTTTACTCCCTGATATACAGCTGCCTACCCCCTTCGTAAGTGCAGGTCCTAAATGAGCTTTTTCTCTGTTCCCTCACCACAATCCAGATTCTTTTGGGGAGTTACCAGTACAGTATCCATACCAGGAAGTACTTAATTTATTAAGCTACTGCTTTTCTTAATCTCAGTGGAGATATTTACTGATAAACAGCTACCTACGCAGCATGTTCATGTCGTTCCTAAATGAGCTTTTATCTCTCTCCCCTCACCACAAATCAGATTCTTCTGAGGAGTTCCCAGTACATTATCCTTTCCCCTGTGTAATTACCTTAACAAGCTCCAGCTGTTTTTATTCTCAGAAGGTTTACTCCCTGATATACAGCTGCCTACCCCCTTCGTAAGTGCAGGTCCTAAATGAGCTTTTTTCTCTGTTCCCTCACCACAATCCAGATTCTTTTGGGGAGTTACCAGTACAGTATCCATACCAGGAAGTACTTAATTTATTAAGCTACTGCTTTTCTTAATCTCAGTGGAGATATTTACTGATAAACAGCTACCTACGCAGCATGTTCATGTCGTTCCTAAATGAGCTTTTATCTCTCTCCCCTCACCACAAATCAGATTCTTCTGAGGAGTTCCCAGTACATTATCCTTTCCCCTGTGTAATTACCTTAACAAGCTCCAGCTGTTTTTATTCTCAGAAGGTTTACTCCCTGATATACAGCTGCCTACCCCCTTCGTAAGTGCAGGTCCTAAATGAGCTTTTTTCTCTGTTCCCTCACCACAATCCAGATTCTTTTGGGGAGTTACCAGTACAGTAACCATACCAGGAAGTACTTAATTTATTAAGCTACTGCTTTTCTTAATCTCAGTGGAGATATTTACTGATAAACAGCTACCTACGCAGCATGTTCATGTCGTTCCTAAATGAGCTTTTATCTCTCTCCCTCACCACAATCAGATTCTTCTGAGGAGTTCCCAGTACATTATCCTTTCCCCTGTGTAATTACCTTAACAAGCTCCAGCTGTTTTTATTCTCAGAAGGGTTTACTCTGATATACAGCTGCCTACCCCCTTCGTAAGTGCAGGTCCTAAATGAGCTTTTTTCTCTGTTCCCTCACCACAATCCAGATTCTTTTGGGGAGTTACCAGTACAGTAACCATACCAGGAAGTACTTAATTTATTAAGCTACTGCTTTTCTTAATCTCAGTGGAGATATTTACTGATAAACAGCTACCTACCAGCATGTTCATGTCGTTCCTAAATGAGCTTTTATCTCTCTCCCTCACCACAAATCAGATTCTTCTGAGGAGTTCCCAGTACATTATCCTTTCCCCTGTGTAATTACCTTAACAAGCTCCAGCTGTTTTTATTCTCAGAAGGTTTACTCCCTGATAACAGCTGCCTACCCCCTTCGTAAGTGCAGGTTCCTAAATGAGCTTTTTCTCTGTTCCCTCACCACAATCCAGATTCTTTTGGGGAGTTACCAGTACAGTAACCATACCAGGAAGTACTTAATTTATTAAGCTACTGCTTTTCTTAATCTCAGTGGAGATATTTACTGATAAACAGCTACCTACGCAGCATGTTCATGTCGTTCCTAAATGAGCTTTTATCTCTCCCTCACCACAATCAGATTCTTCTGAGGAGTTCCCAGTACATTATCCTTTCCCCTGTGTAATTACCTTAACAAGCTCCAGCTGTTTTTATTCTCAGAAGGTTTACTCCCTGATATACAGCTGCCTACCCCCTTCGTAAGTGCAGGTCCTAAATGAGCTTTTTCTCTGTTCCCTCACCACAATCCAGATTCTTTTGGGAGTTACCAGTACAGTAACCATACCAGGAAGTACTTAATTTATTAAGCTACTGCTTTTCTTAATCTCAGTGGAGATATTTACTGATAAACAGCTACCTACGCAGCATGTTCATGTCGTTCCTAAATGAGCTTTTATCTCTCTCCCCTCACCACAATCAGATTCTTCTGAGGAGTTCCCAGTACATTATCCTTTCCCCTGTGTAATTACCTTAACAAGCTCCAGCTGTTTTTATTCTCAGAAGGTTTACTCCCTGATATACAGCTGCCTACCCCCTTCGTAAGTGCAGGTCCTAAATGAGCTTTTTTCTCTGTTCCCTCACCACAATCCAGATTCTTTGGGGAGTTACCAGTACAGTAACCATACCAGGAAGTACTTAATTTATTAAGCTACTGCTTTTTTAATCTCAGTGGAGATATTTACTGATAAACAGCTACCTACGCAGCATGTTCATGTCGTTCCTAAATGAGCTTTTATCTCTCTCCCCTCACCACAATCAGATTCTTCTGAGGAGTTCCCAGTACATTATCCTTTCCCCTGTGTAATTACCTTAACAAGCTCCAGCTGTTTTTATTCTCAGAAGGTTTACTCTGATATACAGCTGCCTACCCCTTGTAAGTGCAGGTCCTAAATGAGCTTTTTCTCTGTTCCCTCACCACAATCCAGATTCTTTTGGGGAGTTACCAGTACAGTAATCCATACCAGGAAGTACTTAATTTATTAAGCTACTGCTTTTCTTAATCTCAGTGGAGATATTTACTGATAAACAGCTACCTACGCAGCATGTTCATGTCGTTCCTAAATGAGCTTTTATCTCTCTCCCCTCACCACAAATCAGATTCTTCTGAGGAGTTCCCAGTACATTATCCTTTCCCCTGTGTAATTACCTTAACAAGCTCCAGCTGTTTTTATTCTCAGAGATTTACTCCCTGATAACAGCTGCCTACCCCCTTCGTAAGTGCGTTCCTAAATGAGCTTTTTTCTCTGTTCCCTCACCACAATCCAGATTCTTTGGGGAGTTACCAGTACAGTAACCATACCAGGAAGTACTTAATTTATTAAGCTACTGCTTTTCTTAATCTCAGTGGAGATATTTACTGATAAACAGCTACCTACGCAGCATGTTCATGTCGTTCCTAAATGAGCTTTTATCTCTCTCCCCTCACCACAATCAGATTCTTCTGAGGAGTTCCCAGTACATTATCCTTTCCCCTGTGTAATTACCTTAACAAGCTCCAGCTGTTTTTATTCTCAGAAGGTTTACTCCCTGATATACAGCTGCCTACCCCCTTCGTAAGTGCAGGTCCTAAATGAGCTTTTTTCTCTGTTCCCTCACCCACAAATCCAGATTCTTTGGGAGTTACCAGTACAGTAACCATACCAGGAAGTACTTAATTTATTAAGCTACTGCTTTTCTTAATCTCAGTGGAGATATTTACTGATAAACAGCTACCTACCAGCTGTTCATGTCGTTCCTAAATGAGCTTTTATCTCTCTCCCCTCACCAAATCAGATTCTTCTGAGGAGTTCCAGTACATTATCCTTTCCCCTGTGTAATTACCTTAACAAGCTCCAGCTGTTTTTATTCTCAGAATTTACTCCCTGATAAACAGCTGCCTACCCCCTTCGTAAGTGCAGGTCCTAAATGAGCTTTTTTCTCTGTTCCCTCACCACAATCCAGATTCTTTGGGAGTTACCAGTACAGTAACCATACCAGGAAGTACTAATTTATTAAGCTACTGCTTTTTTAATCTCAGTGGAGATATTTACTGATAAACAGCTACCTACGCAGCATGTTCATGTCGTTCCTAAATGAGCTTTTATCTCTCTCCCCTCACCACAAATCAGATTCTTCTGAGGAGTTCCCAGTACATTATCCTTTCCCCTGTGTAATTACCTTAACAAGCTCCAGCTGTTTTTATTCTCAGAAGGTTTACTCCCTGATATACAGCTGCCTACCCCCTTCGTAAGTGCATTCCTAAATGAGCTTTTATTCTCTGTTCCCTCACCACAATCCAGATTCTTTTGGGGAGTTACCAGTACAGTATCCATACCAGGAAGTACTTAATTTATTAAGCTCTGCTTTTCTTAATCTCAGTGGAGATATTTACTGATAAACAGCTACCTACGCAGCATGTTCATGTCGTTCCTAAATGAGCTTTTATCTCTCTCCCTCACCACAAATCAGATTCTTCTGAGGAGTTCCCAGTACATTATCCTTTCCCCTGTGTAATTACCTTAACAAGCTCCAGCTGTTTTTATTCTCAGAAGGTTTACTCCCTGATATACAGCTGCCTACCCCCTTCGTAAGTGCAGGTCCTAAATGAGCTTTTTTCTCTGTTCCTCACCACAATCCAGATTCTTTTGGGGAGTTACCAGTACAGTAACCATACCAGGAAGTACTTAATTTATTAAGCTACTGCTTTTCTTAATCTCAGTGGAGATATTTACTGATAAACAGCTACCTACGCAGCATGTTCATGTCGTTCCTAAATGAGCTTTTATCTCTCTCCCCTCACCACAAATCAGATTCTTCTGAGGAGTTCCCAGTACATTATCCTTTCCCCTGTGTAATTACCTTAACAAGCTCCAGCTGTTTTTATTCTCAGAAGGTTTACTCCCTGATAAACAGCTGCCTACCCCCTTCGTAAGTGCAGGTCCTAAATGAGCTTTTTTCTCTGTTCCCTCACCACAATCCAGATTCTTTGGGGAGTTACCAGTACAGTAACCATACCAGGAAGTACTTAATTTATTAAGCTACTGCTTTTCTTAATCTCAGTGGAGATATTTACTGATAAACAGCTACCTACGCAGCATGTTCATGTCGTTCCTAAATGAGCTTTTATCTCTCTCCCCTCACCACAAATCAGATTCTTCTGAGGAGTTCCCAGTACATTATCCTTTCCCCTGTGTAATTACCTTAACAAGCTCCAGCTGTTTTTATTCTCAGAAGGTTTACTCCCTGATATACAGCTGCCTACCCCCTTCGTAAGTGCAGGTCCTAAATGAGCTTTTTTCTCTGTTCCCTCACCACAATCCAGATTCTTTTGGGGAGTTACCAGTACAGTATCCATACCAGGAAGTACTTAATTTATTAAGCTACTGCTTTTCTTAATCTCAGTAGATATTTACTGATAAACAGCTACCTATGCAGCATGTTCATGTCGTTCCTAAATGAGCTTTTATCTCTCTCCCCTCACCACAAATCAGATTCTTCTGAGGAGTTCCCAGTACATTATCCTTTCCCCTGTGTAATTACCTTAACAAGCTCCAGCTGTTTTTATTCTCAGAAGGTTTACTCCCTGATATACAGCTGCCTACCCCCTTCGTAAGTGCAGGTCTTAAATGAGCTTTTTTCTCTGTTCCCTCACCACAATCCAGATTCTTTTGGGGAGTTACCAGTACAGTACCATACCAGGAAGTACTTAATTTATTAAGCTACTGCTTTTCTTAATCTCAGTGGAGATATTTACTGATAAACAGCTACCTACGCAGCATGTTCATGTCGTTCCTAAATGAGCTTTTATCTCTCTCCCCTCACCACAAATCAGATTCTTCTGAGGAGTTCCCAGTACATTATCCTTTCCCCTGTGTAATTACCTTAACAAGCTCCAGCTGTTTTTATTCTCAGAAGGTTTACTCCCTGATATACAGCTGCCTACCCCCTTCGTAAGTGCAGGTCTAAATGAGCTTTTTTCTCTGTTCCCTCACCAATCCAGATTCTTTTGGGGAGTTACCAGTACAGTAACCATACCAGGAAGTACTTAATTTATTAAGCTACTGCTTTTCTTAATCTCAGTGGAGATATTTACTGATAAACAGCTACCTACGCAGCATGTTCATGTCGTTCCTAAATGAGCTTTTATCTCTCTCCCTCACCACGAATCAGATTCTTCTGAGGAGTTCCCAGTACATTTCCTTTCCCCTGTGTAATTACCTTAACAAGCTCCAGCTGTTTTTATTCTCAGAAGGGTTTACTGCCTGATATACAGCTGCCTACCCCCTTCGTAAGTGCAGGTCCTAAATGAGCTTTTTTCTCTGTTCCCTCACCACAATCCAGATTCTTTTGGGGAGTTACCAGTACAGTAACCATACCAGGAAGTACTTAATTTATTAAGCTACTGCTTTTCTTAATCTCAGTGGAGATATTTACTGATAAACAGCTACCTACGCAGCATGTTCATGTCGTTCCTAAATGAGCTTTTATCTCTCTCCCCTCACCACAATCAGATTCTTCTGAGGAGTTCCCAGTACATTATCCTTTCCCTGTGTAATTACCTTAACAAGCTCCAGCTGTTTTTATTCTCAGAAGGATTACTCCCTGATATACAGCTGCCTACCCCCTTCGTAAGTGCAGGTCCTAAATGAGCTTTTTTCTCTGTTCCCTCACCACAATCCAGATTCTTTTGGGGAGTTACCAGTACAGTACACATACCAGGAAGTACTTAATTTATTAAGCTACTGCTTTTCTTAATCTCAGTGGAGATATTTACTGATAAACAGCTACCTACGCAGCATGTTCATGTCGTTCCTAAATGAGCTTTTTTCTCTGTTCCCTCACCACAATCCAGATTCTTTTGGGGAGTTACCAGTACAGTACCATACCAGGAAGTACTTAATTTATTAAGCTACTGCTTTTCTTAATCTCAGTGGAGATATTTACTGATAAACAGCTACCTACCAGCATCGTCATGTCGTTCCTAAATGAGCTTTTTTCTCTGCCCTCACCACAATTCAGATTCTTCTGAGGAGTTCCCAGTACATTATCCTTTCCCCTGTGTAATTACCTTAAGCTACCTCCAGCTTTTTTATTCTCAGAAGGTTTACTCCCTGATATACAGCTGCCTACCCCCTTCATGCAGGTCTTAAATGAGCTTTTTTCTCTGTTCCCTCACCACAATCCAGATTCTTTTGGGGAGTTACCAGTACAGTAACCATACCAGGAAGTACTTAAATTATTAAGCTACTGCTTTTCTTAATCTCAGTGGAGATATTTACTGATAAACAGCTACTACGCAGCATGTTCATGTCGTTCCTAAATGAGCTTTTATCTCTCTCCCCTCACCACAAATCAGATTCTTCTGAGGAGTTCCCAGTACATTATCCTTTCACCTGTGTAATTACCTTAACAAGCTCCAGCTCTTTTTATTCTCAGAGATATTTACTCCCTGATATACAGCTGCCTACCCCCTTCGTAAGTGCAGGTCCTAAATGAGCTTTTTTCTCTGTTCCCTCACCACAATCCAGATTCTTTGGGAGTTACCAGTACAGTAACCATACCAGGAAGTACTTAATTTATTAAGCTACTGTTTCTTAATCTCAGATATTTACTGATAAACAGCTACCTACGAAGCATGTTAATGCATCCTAAATGAGCTTTTATCTCTCTCCCCTCACCACAATCAGATTCTTCTGGGAGTTCCCAGTACATTATCCTTTCCCCTGTGTAATTACCTTAACAAGCTCCAGCTGTTTTTATTCTCAGAAGGTTTACTCTCTGATATACAGCCTACCCCGTTCCAGTGCAGGTCCTAAATGAGCTTTTTTCTCTGTTCCCTCACCACAAATCCAGATTCTTTTGGGAGTTACCAGTACAGTAACCATACCAGGAAGTACTTAATTTATTAAGCTACTGCTTTTCTTAATCTCAGTGGAGATATTTACTGATAAACAGCTACCTACGCAGCATGTTCATGTCGTTCCTAAATGAGCTTTTATCTCTCTCCCCTCACCACAAGTCAGATCTCAGAAGTTCCCAGTACATTATCCTTTCCCATGTGTAATTACCTTAACAAGCTCCTGCTTTTTTATTCTCAGAGATATTTACTCCCTGATATACAGCTGCCTACCCCCTTCGTAAGTGCAGGTCCTAATGAGCTTTTTCTCTGTTCCCTCACCACAAATCCAGATTCTTTTGAGGAGTTACCAGTACAGTATCCATACAAGGTAATTACTTAACAAGCTACTGTTTCTTAATCTCAGAATTTACTGATAAACAGCTACCTACCCTTCGTCATGCAGGTTCCTAAATGAGCTTTTTTCTCTGTTCCCTCACCACAATCCAGATTCTTTTGGGGAGTTACCAGTACAGTACCATACCAGGAAGTACTTAATTTATTAAGCTACTGCTTTTCTTAATCTCAGTGGAGATATTTACTGATAAACAGCTACCTACGCAGCATGTTCATGTCGTTCCTAAATGAGCTTTTATCTCTCTGCCCTCACCACAATTCAGATTCTTCTGAGGAGTTCCCAGTACATTATCCTTTCCCCTGTGTAATTACCTTAACAACCTCCAGCTGTTTTTATTCTCAGAAGGTTTACTCCCTGATATACAGCTGCCTACCCCTTCGTAAATGCAGGTCCTAAATGAGCTTTTTTCTCTGTTCCCTCACCACAATCCAGATTCTTTTGGGGAGTTACCAGTACAGTAACCATACCAGGAAGTACTTAAATTATTAAGCTACTGCTTTTCTTAATCTCAGTGGAGATATTTACTGATAAACAGCTACTACGCAGCATGTTCATGTCGTTCCTAAATGAGCTTTTATCTCTCTCCCCTCACCACAAATCAGATTCTTCTGAGGAGTTCCCAGTACATTATCCTTTCACCTGTGTAATTACCTTAACAAGCTCCAGCTTTTTATTCTCAGAAGGTTACTCCCTGATATACAGCTGCCTACCCCCTTCGTAAGTGCAGGTCCTAAATGAGCTTTTTTCTCTGTTCCCTCACCACAATCCAGATTCTTTTGGGAGTTACCAGTACAGTAACCATACCAGGAAGTACTTAATTTATTAAGCTACTGCTTTTCTTAATCTCAGTGGAGATATTTACTGATAAACAGCTACCTAAGCATGTTAATATCCTTCCTAAATGAGCTTTTATCTCTCTCCCCTCACCACAAATCAGATTCTTCTGAGGAGTTCCCAGTACATTATCCTTTCCCCTGTGTAATTACCTTAACAAGCTCCAGCTGTTTTTATTCTCAGAAGGTTTACTCTCTGATATACAGCTGCCTACCCCGTTCCTAAGTGCAGGTCCTAAATGAGCTTTTTTCTCTGTTCCCTCACCAAAATCCAGATTCTTTTGGGAAGTTACCAGTACAGTAACCATACCAGGAAGTACTTAATTTATTAAGCTACTGCTTTTCTTAATCTCAGTGGAGATATTTACTGATAAACAGCTACGTATGCAGCATGTTCATGTCGTTCCTAAATGAGCTTTTATCTCTCTCCCCTCACCACAAATCAGATTCTTCTGAGGAGCCCAGTACATTATCCTTTCCCCTGTGTAATTACCTTAACAAGCTCCCGCTGTTTTTATTCTCAGATGGTTTACTCCCTGATAGACAGCTGCCTACCCCCTTCGTAAGTGCATTCCTAAATGAGCTTTTTCTCTGTTCCCTCACCACAATCCAGATTCTTTTGGGGAGTTACCAGTACAGTAACCATACCAGGAAGTACTTAATTTATTAAGCTACTGCTTTTCTTAAGCTCAGTAGAGATATTTACTGATAAACAGCTACCTACGCAGCATGTTCATGTCGTTCCTAAATGAGCTTTTATCTCTCTCCCCTCACCACAAATCAGATTCTTCTGAGGAGTTCCCAGTACATTATCCTTTCCCCTGTGTAATTACCATAACAAGCTCCAGCTGTTTTTATTCTCAGAAGGTTTACTCCCTGATATACAGCTGCCTACCCCCTTCGTAAGTACAGGTCCTAAATGAGCTTTTTTCTCTGTTCCCTCACCCCAGTCCAGATTAATTTGGGGAGTTACCAGTACAGTAACCATACCAGGAAGTACTTAATTTATTAAGCTACTGCTTTTCTTAATCTCAGTGGAGATATTTACTGATAAACAGCTACCTACGCAGCTAGTTCATGTCGTTCCTAAATGAGCTTTAATCTCTCTCCCCTCACCACGAATCAGATTCTTCTGAGGAGTTCCCAGTACATTATCCTTTCCCGTGTGTAATTACCTTAACAAGCTCCAGCTGTTTTTATTCTCAGAAGGTTTACTCCCTGATATACAGCTGCCTACCCCCTTCGTAAGTGCCGGTCCTAAATGAGCTTTTTTCTCTGTTCCCTCACCCCAATCCAGATTCATTTGGGGAGTTACCAGTACAGTAACCATACCAGGAAGGACTGAATTTATTATGCTACTGCTTTTATTAATCTCAGTGGAGATATTTACTGATAAACAGCTACCTACGCAGCATGTTCATGTCGTTCCTAAATGAGCTTTTATCTCTCTCCCCTCACCACAAATCAGATTCTTCTGAGGAGTTCCCAGTACATTATCCTTTACCCTGTGTAATTACCTTAACAAGCTCCAGCTGTTTTTATTCTCAGAAGGTTTACTCCCTGATATACAGCTGCCTACCCCCTTCGTAAGTGCATTCCTAAATGAGCATTTTTCTCTGTTCCCTCACCCACAATCCAGATTCTTTTGGGGAGTTACCAGTACAGTATCCATACCAGGAAGTACTTAATTTATTAAGCTTCTGCTTTTCTTAATCTCAGTGGAGATATTTACTGATAAACAGCTACCTACGCAGCATGTTCATGTCGTTCCTAAATGAGCTTTTATCTCTCTCCCCTCACCACAAATCAGATTCTTCTGAGGAGTTCCCAGTACATTATCCTTTCCCCTGTGTAATTACCTTAACAAGCTCCAGCTGTTTTTATTCTCAGAAGGTTTACTCCCTGATATACAGCTGCCTACCCCTTCGTAAGTGCAGGTCCTAAATGAGCTTTTTTCTCTGTTCCCTCACCACATCCAGATTCTTTTGGGGAGTTACCAGTACAGTAACCATACCAGGAAGTACTTAATTTATTAAGCT